>NC_079436.1:55615827-55748641 GCF_903798145.1 Danio aesculapii
AGCCTGAACCGTTGATACAAGGCAGGATGGATCCATGCAGCAGAAATCAAGACTCATCAGAGCAGGCAGCGTTTCTCCAATCTTCTATTGTCCAGTTTTGGTGAGCCTGGGTGAATTGTAGCCTCAGTTTCCTGTTCTTAGCTGACAGGAGTGGCACCCGGTGTGGTCTTCTGCTGCTGTAGCCCATCCGCCTCAAGGCTGGACGTGTCGTGTGTTCAGAGATGCTCTTCTGCAGACCTCGGTTGTATCAAGTGCTTATTTGAGTTACTGCTGCCTTTCTATCAGCTGGAACCAGTCTGGCCATTCTCCTCTGACCTCTGGCATCAACAAGGCATTTGCGCCCACAGAACTGCCGCTCACTGGATATTTCCTCTTTTTCAGACTATTCTCTGTAAACCCTAGAGATGGTTGTGCGTGAAAATCCCAGTAGATCAGCTGTTTCTGAAATACTCAGACCAGCCACGTTCAAAGTCAGTTAAATCACCTTTCTTCCACATTCTGATGCTCAGTTTGAACTGCAGCAGATCGTCTAGACCATGTCTACATGCCTAAATGCATTGAGTTGCTGCCATGTGATTGGCTGATTAGAAATTTGCATTAACAAGCAGTTGGACAGGTATACCTAATAAAGTGGCCAGTGAGTATATGTAAGTACATAAGTCAGCAAAACATATAACACTGTTTTATTGGTTTTTGGATATTTTAATTAAAAAATTCTCATTTAATTCTTTATACCTTCACTGTCCAGCTAGAATCAGCAGAAGAGCCTGTAATATTCAGCGATGGACTGCCAGTATCTCTCTGGAAAACAAGCAGAAACAGATAATTACATATACTCATTTAATGGATGCTTTTATCCAGACTGACTTAAAAATCAAATCAGCTTGCAAATAAAACAGATTAAAGGTAAACATCAGCAACAGTTTGACAGTGATTTAAGATTTTTATTACAGTATATATCTCATAGTACACATGCTATTCGAGTAAAATATTACATTTTTTGGTATATCTGAAATGAAAAAAACTATATTTTATTTGAATAGCGTGAGCACTAAGAGATATGTAGTTTAATAAAAAAAAACAATCTACATTTTTCATTAAACTACATTTATTAATAGAGACATTTTCTGGTAAATTTACGGAAAGTTTCCAGAAATTATTCTACAGGAACTTCATCTGGGAATCTATTTCAATTGGGAAACTTTTGGGGAATTTACAGGAATTATTATTATTATTATTATTAATAATAATAATAATCATAATAATAATAATAATAATAATAATAATAATAAAATATTCAAATAATTAAATGTAATTAAAATTAATAATTTATTAATAATAATACTTTAATTTCATTCATTCATTCGTTCATTTTCTTTTTTGGCTTAGTCACTTTATTAATCCGAGGTCGCCACAGCGAAATGAACCGCCAACTCATCCAGCATTTGTTTTACGCAGCGGATGCCCTTTCAGCCGCAACCCATCTCTGGGAAAACTTTAATTTCATTTAATTTAAAATTTACAACATACAAATAAGAAATATTAATTTCTATTACACTACATATCCCATAGTACACTTGCTATTCAAATGAAATATTACATTTTTGGGGATATCTGAAATGAAAAATTCTATATTTTATCTGAATAGCATGTCTACTATGAGACATGTAATTTCATTCATTCATTTATTCATTCATTTTCTTTTCAGCTTATTCCCTTTATTAATCTGGGGTCGCCACAGCGGAATGAACCGCCAAATTAACCAGCATATGTTTTACGCAGCGGATGCCCTTCCAGCTGCAACCCATCACTGGGAAACATCCATACACACTCATTCACACCCATACACTACGGACAATTTAGCTTACCTAATTCATCTATATCACATGTTTTTGGACTTGTGGGGGAAACCGGAGCACCAGGAGGAAACCCACGCATACGGGGGAAGAACATGTAAACTCCAAACAGAATTACCAACTGACCCAGCCGAGGCTCGAACCAGTGACCTTCTTGCTGTGAGGCGGCAGCACTACCTACTGTGCCACCGCGTCGCCTTCAATGTGATTAAAATTAATACATTTATAATATTACTTTAATTTAATTTAAAATTTAACATACAAATAAGAAATATAAACACATCTCATAGTACACACGCTATTCGAATAAAATATTACTTTTTTGGGGATATCTGAAATGAAAAATTCTATATTTTATCTGAATTTCATGTATACTATGAGACATGTAATTTACATTTTTTTTAAATCTAAATTTTTTATTAAACAATATTTAATAGAGACATTTTCTGGAAAGTTAAATATTTAAACTGAGGAGGATTAGGCCCAATCCCAATTCTATTTTTGTACCCCTACCCCTTCCCCTTGGTCCTTGCAACATAGTGTGAAGGGGAAAGGCTTCAGAATTTACCCCTAAGAAATGGGACATCACTGCAGTACCTGCACACGTCATCATAGGTCCTCGCAATCTCTTACTTCATATGAGATCAGACGATCGCGACTGCTGTAGTTATTCCAGTTGTGCTATTTTTTGGTATTTATCTTCAGGAATTCACTGAAGGAATTTATTATGTTATCATAATGATATAATGTGGCAATAAGATCATAACTGTACTGTGTATTTACACAGTGGCCATGTTCATCATGTAAACACACCAAAAACAACATTAACATTACAGCAGACGCTGTAAACAGCTCATTCTCAGCCACTAGACTTTTCTGACAGGGTTTTCCAGTGTCATTGAGTGACAGAATGTTGTGGGACTGCTGTACAGGAGTTATTATTAGAGATTATAGATAGCAAAATAGCGAAGATAGCGAAGATAGCGAAGGTAAAACACGATCGCCGTTATGAATGTATTAAAACGTGCTTGTTTGTTGTAAAAATTCGTAATAATGACAAAAAAAAATACTAACTTGTGCATCTCCTTATTTCCGTGTGCACCCATGCTGCCGTTGTAGGTAGTGTATTCTGGGAAATATTTGTACCCCTTGGTTTCGAGTGTGGTCTCTGTTTCAAGGGCTATCTAGACCTTGCCCATAGATATATACACTAGATATCGCATACGGACCCTGAGTATGCGTCAATAGGGCCGTCACATTTGTACAGGGTTCCCAGCACAACTGTCATTCAACCGCACTAGTCAAGACAGTGTGCCAACGTGAAAATGCTGGACTTTAGCACTGTGTACGGGTGTAGTAATAAGCAAACTAAGAAAACAAAGCACAAAGGCACAAAGGAAAACTCCCGATCATAGATATATGTATATATGTGTACATGTCTCTGGATGGCCACAGTCCTCCACTGCAGCTTGGTCCCGCATTCATTTCAAAGGAGCACTACCCTGTACTAAAACGGCGGCTCTATTGACGCATTCCTTCCGATAGACAACAACAGGGCAGGCGACATCTAATGTAAATATCTATGGCCTTTACCCTTAGCACTACGCCTTCAAGCTAAAGAGAATCCCTTCAGGTGAACACGCAAAACGAGGAGTAGGGGTAAGGTGAAGGGCTAAGGGGTAGAATTGGGATTGGGCCTTATGCCTAGCAGCGACTTTGTAGCTGCCTGACACTCTGTGTGGCGACCTGCTGCAAACGCAGGTCTGTGTAGGTCTACAGTACAGAGAATACAACCAGCCTCTGAACGAGCTAAGAGAGGATCACGTGAGCTCTACCGTTGCTCCTATCCGCTTGTTAAGTGTGACGTCACGCGAAGCGGTTTCCAGGTCCAAGCACTCTATCAAACTGTATGGGGAGACTTATGAAATGGTAATAATAAACGTTTACAAAGCGATGTAATACTTTCGAAAATCACCATCGCAATATATATATGTCCATGCCTAATATCTGATGGCCAGAAAGTGATTCATTTTTTAATGTAAAAATGTAATGATTCAAAATGATTCAAAATGTAAAATTTTGGTATTTGTCACGCAGCAAGCCCAAAGATTGTTGTATACAAAATGGCTTTATATAAAATTCACTTTAATGTGTGATATGACTAAAAAGTGATCATAAACGAACCTTTTCTCAATTCAAATGAGTAGTGGCTTGGACCCGGAAACAGTATTACATACGTTACCAACATGTCTTCACTTAACAAGCGGATTGGCTGTCGCTCAAGAAGGTCGCTCTTCATTTGCATAAAGTTGAAAGATTCTCAACTTTGTCGTGTCACTCGACACGCCCACCTGGTCGCCAACGGTCACCAACACTGGAAGACGTTTACTCTCCACTGAAATGAATGGTTGCTTGTTGCTTTGCTGCTGCAAGTCGTTCGTAGTGTGAATGAGGCTTTAGACTTATTTATATTAAAACTGAAGGTCAGTATTTAGTTTTTATTTAATTATTGTATTTATCTATTATTATTTTACATTCTTATGTTTTGTTTGTATGTTGCATCTTTCACTGTTAATTGTTGTTTAAACGTTTGTTGGGACAAATTTGTAAGTCATTGTGTTTGAATGTTTGAAAAACAATAAAGAAAGTAAAAAGAAAGAAAGAAAAAAAGAAATTGCATTAAAGCTAGTGATTGTAGCCAAGGTTTTTTTAATAACTATTTTGATCTGATTCCTTCTTATATCCTAAACTACAATGTTGCAAATACTCAAGTTTATTCCCTTTAATACCTGTTATTTCCCATATTTTCCCATTAATTCACATGGAAATTTGCAACCCTAGACCTACTCACAAATTTAGGCATGGGTGCGGAGATGTTCTGGCTTAAACTGTTCAGACTGAGATCACTTCCTCCTTGAGCAGACGCCACCAGTCTCAGAGCAGTGAAGAAGCCCTTCATGGGAAAAAAAAGTGTAGTATAATTAAAAATGAAACACATCAAATGCATAAAAATAATACAGAGCATTCGGTTAAACTTTCTTTTACAGCGGGCTCGTTAACCATGTCACAACTACATTGCTATTGTAATAACAGTAGATTATGCATAATTGCATGTAATGACTCTAAACCAAGCCCTAACCCTATAGTAAGTACATGTTGTTAAATAGTATTACTAACATTTAAATGTTTAATCGCACTTTAGCAAGGACACCACGTAAACAAGCAGTTCATATTTACTATCAATGAAGAAAGAATCTGTATTTGTGTTCAAAAATGCTTTTTAATTCATCTATTGCTGCTCTTTCTATTGAACATTACCAATTTTATATTCATTAATGTAGAAGTGGACGTCTTTGACTCTAATTTTGTTCCAAATTACACTATTATATTATAATTTTTTCTAGTTTTATTGATTTAACACATTTTAATTAATGCAAATTTCAGGTAAGTAGGTAAAAGAGATTGAATTGCCATGTCAGCAATAATGCAATAAAATTAAAAAGCATACAAAAATAAATATTCTACAATTACATATAATAATAATAATAATAGTAATAATAATCAACATCCAGGGTTCTTCACTAACCGCATCTGTTTAATGTTCATCATTTTTTATTATTATTATTTTATTTTTTCAGATTTATTTTGTGTTGTCACTTGTCACTTTATGTACACTGGAAGCTTCTGTAGCCAAAACAAATTCCTTGTGTGTGTGAAGCACACTTGGCAATAAAACTGATTCTGATTCTGATAATAATAATAATAATAAATAATAATAACAATACTAATAATAATAATAAAAAAACAAATTTTTTACTTTTTTCTGTTCTCTGTAATTTTTTTAAAACAAATCATTAAGTGTTAAACAAATAAATTCTTTAACTTGCATTAAAAGCAGAACAGTCCAATAAGTAGTTTATTATTAATAATAAAACAAAATGCCTAATAATTGTTAGTAAAATGTATTGACATTCTGAGTTTTATCATTAAAAGGCATTTATTATCAAAAAAAGACAATCAAATAAACGCATAAAATGAAATGCTGATATGAAATTATATCAAATGTCAAAGATCAAATCAGATACAGTTGAAGTCAGAATTATTCGCCCTCCGGAGAATTTTTGTTTGTTTTTCAAATATTTCCCAAATGATGTTTCACAGAGCAAGACATTTTTTACAGTATTTCCTATAATATTTTTTCTTCTTGAAAAAAAGTCTGATTTATTTTATTTCGGCTGAGTAAAAGTAGTTTATAATTTTTTTCTAAATAATCTTAAGGTCAATATTATTAGCCCCCTTAAGCAATATTTTGTTTTGGATTGTCTACAGAACAAACCACTGTTATACAATGACTTGCCTAATTTACCCAACTTTAACCTAATTACCCTAGTTAAGCCTTTAAATGCCACTTTAAGATGAATACTAGCATATCTAGTCAAATATTATTTACTGTCATAATGACAAAGATAAAAGAAATCAGTTATTAAAATTATTATGTTTAGAAATGTGTTGAAAAAATATTCTCTCCGTTAAAAGAAATTGGGGGGAAAAAAATATACAGGGGGCGAAAAATTCTGACTTCAACTGTATTTAATTGTGAAAATGTCCATTTTGACATAAAACAACTATATTTACCTTTTTATCCAAGTAACCTTTTCTGTCTGGATCGGACAGATCCCAGATCTGCAAAAGAAGGCAAAAACACTCAGTCATTTTGTCCAACAGTTTCAATGTTTCAAATTCAGTAGCTATGTTTCCCTCCAAAAATGCGAATGTAATGTATGCGCTAAACTGGAATATCACATAAAAGACGTGTGAATACAGCAGCTTTTCCATCCTACAAGTGAAAGTGAACAAAATCATCACTACCTCAATAACTGGGGCCAAATATCAAAAAGTAAAAACGGAATTTGCTGGAGTAGGAGTAGCTGCGTGAATCTTTTCTTCACTTGTAATGTGTTTTTTATTTATTGCCATGTCAGCAACCAAGGTTATTTTCATGGCAAGAACATTTCAATAATAAATAAACAATTAAGAACAACAAACAAATGAATACACAAATTAAATAAGATTTTTAGTGTTAATACATGATAAGAATTCTATATTTTTTCTGGTGTCACTTTGCTAAAAATGTCCTTAAGAGAGTTCCTTTCATAAAAAAAGTCTTCTGGAAGCATTAAAAGCAGGACAGCACAGTAAAATGTGTTTTACAGTAAGGGGAGTTGTTGAGTGGGGTCTTCATCTTTAATTAAAAAGGCGTGAGTTAATCTTGTATTTCCAAAATGAACATCTGGTAAAAATCACTTGATCAAATCGAGTCTTAAAATGTCTTAAAATTCTGTTTGAGATTGCAGGTTGTATTTCATGTAATTTATTATTTTCCAATGCATCCCACTCCTCTTGCCACTTAATTAAAATGTAAACGTTGATAAAAGGTCTCATCTCTGATGGAGGAATTTGGCATTTGTTCACCACTTGCTTCAAATGGCTCGTTTCCACTGACTGGTACGGTACGGTTCAGTTTGGTACGGGTCACCTTTATCAGGCTTGCGTTTCCACTAACAAGGGTACCCTTTTGGTGGGCGTGGTGTATGACAGAAAGTTTCAGTCGACGTCATTCTCACTCCAGGAAATGTCTACAATAAAGCTGTACGGGTCACTTACATATCATATGAAAAGCATTTCTCACAAAACAGATGCTTCATACACATAAATACTTGTGTAGAAATGTTTATTACTAACTTTTCAATGAACATGAGTTGATTATAACTGCAGATCAATGACAGTGCGAAACAGCCTACTGTAACGTCTGTAATTATATTAAATAACTAAATAAATGAACATATATAAACACATACAGCCCCTTACAGTCTCCGATATGTTACCAACTACAGAAGAACTATATATAGCAGACATTTTGCCGTATTTAGGTTCAAAACAACACAAAATATAGCCTACAGTCAGTGAAATCTGTGTCTGTAGTCTTCAGCAGCACATGTAGCCTCTGTTAGAGAGTAATTCCGTCATTCCCGGTTCATATTAGTCCAAAATATGAAGATAATAAGTTAGTTAATCATGGCATTTTGTTTATGTTTGCTGAAAAATAATGTGCTCCTTTTTTCCGACTTCTCCTTTGTTTCTTCACGCTTCACTCTCGCGTTTGTCAGTGTCTGACGGGATCGGGTTTCAAAAGCACGTCAATAATCAAGCGCACGTTATTATCATCAGCTCAACAAGTTTGATATTTCAGATATAATGTTAGACGCGCGGCGAACGCAAGGAAGAAAGCGAAACCGCTCGCGCCTCAGACTGGCTCGTAAAAAACTACAGGGCACAGGATAAATCTGCTCTTCTTCTTGGCTTTGTGGCTGTTCATCCAGACGACGACAAGGTTTGTTTGAGCCCAGATCGACCATGGCTCGTTATTATATGTATTTATAATTCCGCTGTAATCTCTCGCTGTGTATTTCAAACATGGCGTTTTTTTGTTTTCATTCTGGCTTGTTGTGTAAGCGAATGACGTATCTCTGTAAACCAATAGCGTTCAGCTGCGCATGTGGCTCCGCCTTTTGGTACCCTTTCTCGTGTTTGGTACCCTTTCGAAAGGGTGCTGAAAAAGTGGTACGGTACGGTTCGGTACGCCTTTTGACAGTGGAAACGGCCATAAAAGCGTACCAAACCGAACCATACCGTACCACTCAGTGGAAACATGCCAAAAGCATCTTTACAGCTGCATCAGCTCGCTCATTTCCAGAAAGCCAGACATGTCCTGGAATCCAGCAAAAAATAATAAGATAAAACTGATTTTGTAGATGGTGCTTTTCTTCATTTAATAAATTACTTGCACCACAGAGGACAAATGCTGACATGCAATGAACGCATGGTGGCGTTTGAAAGACGCGGAGCACGCTCTTGACAGTTCTGGAGGTGATTAATGATATAATAACACTAATAATGAAATGGTTAAGGCATTTTAGAATGACCAAAACAACATTTCAGATGTTTTACATTGTAGTCAACCTGCTGGTTTGTCCATTCACACACATTTTTATCATCTCGTCAAAGTCAAAGTCAGCTTTATTGTCAGTTCAACCACATGTACAGGGCATTCAGAAAATCGAAAGTGCATTACTCTCAGACCCTAGGTGTCTAATATATAATATTAATACAAAAATTAGAGTTTTAAAAAGAAATTACAATGAATACAATTATACATATAGTGTAATCTAAAAATAGAAGTAAAAAAATTTTAATTGGTAAACAATACATTTACACTTAAAGGAATATGGCAAGGAGTGCAAAACAGCGTTGTGTAGATGTAAAACAGTATATAGTGCAAAAAATACAGTATAATGTAACAGTATATAGTGCAAAAGGCTTGTAAACATGATAATTATGATAAAGTAATAAACAGCAGGGGTAGAAAACCTATGGCTCGGGAGCCACATGTGGCTCTTCGTCCAAAAATATGTGGCTCTCCAGCTGTCTCTCTTCAATAATATTTTAAAGTTTAAAAAATTATAACTTTCACTGGAAAACTATCACTAGTTTCCTATTGAAAATACAATTACAATTCCCTTTTTATTGTATTTTCGACAGCAAAATGAATAAGAACTCAGTTTACAATAAAAAGACCTTTTAACCAATGCGTATATGTGATGCTGTGGTTTAACTTGAATCGTGACACCAATAAAGGGCAAGCAACTTACATTTCTATGGCAACCTCACGCATGTAAGTTCAAACAACATTCATTAATGGCGATGGCCAAACAAATAAATAAATAAAAAAATCAATAAATTTCCCTTGTTCATACATTGTGATGAATTATATTTGCTTATTTTTGAATTGTGCATGAACATAAATAAAGGTTTTGTTTATTAAAAAAATAAAGGTTTTGTTATATACACACACACCCCCAATGGCTCTTTACAAAAATACATTTGATTAAAAAAATCTGAAATGGCTCTTTGCTGAAAAAAGCAACCCTGATATACAGGAAGGTAGTATGAGGAAACTAGCACCAGGGGCGTAGCAACCGAGGGGATCCGTCCCCCTCACTTTTAGAGACAAACCATTTAGAAACAGGTGATAAATAATTATATGAACACATGATCTCATACAGCCGTCCCCTCCACTTTTGAAATGTCCGCTACGCCCCTGACTAGCACATGATCTCTTACAACAAAATCACAATTTTTAATGCACGTACTGGAATTAGTTCAGTAAAAGTGTTTCCATCATAGTTTATACGCATCTTTTCTTATTGAATAAAAAGTTTATCCTACTCAGTTATGCGCATACGTTTTTACTGCGCATTTTCAAAATGTATGCGCATCTTGAAGCTTCCATCAACTTTTATATCCAAAATGCGCATAAAAATAGGTGGATGGACACATAGCAAGTCATGTGACACGTATCTCTCACCTGTCCCAATGTGCTGTCTGAAAGCCCGGATTTCTTCAGGAACTGAGCAGCTTCTGCAGCTCCAACTCTTCCAGTGTTTGCTGGATCCACCTGTGGGAAAAACAACAGAAATACTGCAACACTTAAAATGGCAGGAACAAAACATAAACAACACATGATCACTATCAATGTATCAACACTAAACTGATTATTATAGTGCACAGTGTATATAAACACATCATATCAGGGCTTTTCTACATTCATTTCAAGAGCATCCCTTTCAGGAAGAAAACATTTACTGATTTTACCTGTCTGTAGAGGCTCTCATATGCAGGGTTTCCACTTGACAACTGCACAAGATATAAGTAAAAATGAATGACAGATATTATATAATAATACTTATACTTACAATGGGTCATTTTTTTTATTTTATTTAAAATGTATACTCTATTGTAAAAACAATTGAAAAAATTAGTAGGTTGTAATTTTTGTTGCAATATTTTGCTTGAATTTAATTGTATTATCTTTGAATTTCTAAATATATTTGGTGACTAATATATTATTTTAATAAATATATCTGTTTAATAAATCTGTTTTGTTTAAACGCAGCAAAATACACTGCCTATATACACTGAGAAATGGAGAAAATATTCATTTTCAAAATGGGGTGTGCTCAATTATGCTGAGCACTGTATTTACCTAAAGTATTTGTTCTTAATTTTTTATTATTGACAATAACAAAAATCTGAAGTTGCATCTATTAATGTTAAACGAGCTGAACTGATAACAACAACAAACAGCTGCATTTTAATTAGCTAACTACAAAAAAATGATGAATATTGCATGTAACATTCAATCAACTAGTCAGTAACAGCTTAATAAACTAATCTTTATTAATGGGATCTTACTATAAAATGCAACCAATGCTACTATTGTGCAGTTTGGCTCGAGCAGAATCATGTTTCATTCATTCATTGTGTGAGTGTGTATGGATGTTTCCTAGTAATGGGTTGCAGCCGGAAATGCATCATTCATTCATTTTCTTTTCGGCGTAGTCCCTTTATTAATCTGGGGTCATCACAGCGGAATGAACTGCCAACTTATCCAGCATTTGTTTTACACAGCGAATTCCAGGGCGAAGCGGTGGCGCAGTGGGTAGCACGTTTCCCAGTGATGGGTTGCGGCTAGAAGAGCATCCGCTGCGTAAAACATATGCTGGATAAGTTGCCGATTCATTCCGCTGTGGCGACCCCGGATTAATAAAGGGACTAAGCCGAAAAGAAAATGAATGAATGAATGAATGATGCCCTTCCAGCTGCAACCCATCACTGGGAAACATCCATACACACTCACGCACAGAAATGCCAACTGACCAAGCCGTGGTTCAAACCAGCAACCTTCTTGCTGTGAGGTGAATGTGCTACCCACTGCTCCACCGTGACACCCATAATCATGTTTGTTAATGTTTATTTATTTATTAATTTTTTTTACTTTTTACTTATAATTTCTCGGTTGTTTTTTACAAAACAACCCCTTCCCCAATCATTTAATCCCTTACAGACAAGAGAATAAAAATATAATAATATAAAAATAAAGTAAAAAAAACAATACAAAATAAGCAAATAAAGTTTACTGCCATCATAATTTTTTTCAGGTAATATACGTGTACATCATGTTACATTTGTAGTTACCTACAATAACATTGGCGATAGATTTGTTGACGTTTATTTATGGTGTCATTTTATTACAAATTTCTGCTTATGACTGACAATATTTTGTCTTTAATGGCTGAATTAAATGCATTTAATTTTCATTAATCAAAATTATGCAATATAGGGGATTACACACATTATTCTCCCTATATATATATATATATATATATATATATATATATATATATATATATATATATATATATATATATATATATAGGGAGAATAATGCGTGTGATCCCCGATACTGCATAGTTTTGATTACACACACACACACACACACACACACACACACACACACACACACACACACACACACATATACATATATATATATATATATATATATATATATATATATATATATATACATAGTAAGTTCATCTTAAACTTAAATATACATCTTAAATACATAAGTAAAAATACATCTTAAATATATATCAATGAGATGAACTACATAGAATTTGTCAGTATTACTCCTAATACTGGAGTATTACTCCTAAAAAAATTTATTATACTTAGTTTATATATATATATATATATATATATATATATATATATATATATATATATATATATATATATATATATATATATATATATGCAAATTGCTTTATTTTGTTTTTTCAGTAGTGGGAAGGGCAGGGGCTGCTCTTGCCATTGATGACGTCACATGACGAAAACACAGGTTTCTCTCCTTAATAACACTGTAAACACACGGACTGTTAACATAAAACATATTATCAACACAAGACTGATGTTTCTATACGAAATTCTGACAGGATTCAGAAAAAAACAAACATCAGTTTTGTTATGATGTTGCTTGAACAGCTGTCTCGACACAAAACGAGCCAAAAAGTTGCAAAACAGCGACTTTAACAGCACAATATGCCCAGTAATCGATTACTGCACGTTATGAAAACTTATAAGAAAGCCACATTCAAAAAATAAATGCGAAATATTAGCTAACAACAATCGATAGCTGCGCGCGTTTCACAGGAGGACCAAATGTCCGTGTGTTTACACCTAAACCAGGCGTAACAAGGTTTCCTGACACAACACAACATATATCAGATAAATACTCTTAATATTTATTTGACAGTTTCATTTAATCAAACTTTTAAAGTCATTACCTGACTGAGTGGCGTGAGCGCCGCCATATTTCCTGACTCACGAGGACGCGCACAGGAGGGTCTCGTGAACGCGTACAGTCAATGTCAAATCGAGAACCGTTGAGTTACTTGTTTATTGGAGATTAACTTGTTCATCTCATTGATATATATTTAAGATGTATTTTACATATATATTTAAGATGTATATTTAAGTTTAAGATGAATTTACTAAGTTATTACGAAACAAGAATGTGGACAAATTTGATGAACAGTTGATATTAATAAATACTTAATAATCACATACTGTAAAAGCACGAAAAACTATAAAGAAAACCTTAAAATATATGAGTTTTAGGCTATTTGTAAACTGTAGATTGTGTAATGTGTGTAAATTATATACATAATTTGCTCCTGTTCACAGTTTCGCTTAAATGCTAAGCTTAGCTAACGTAATTTCATCACAGTGTATCAGAAGTGCTGCTAATTCCTTACAAAATAGTTTAGTTTCTGTCTTAAGAAATACTTAAGAAACACGTCCAACCAGTTTACTTCACAGTCTGCTGTAAAATGTCTCCATCTTGTGAACCAGTTTTGGAAGTGCAAGATAATCTGGGAAAAGCAATGTTAAATGATGGGCGTCACGGTGGCGCAGAGGGTAGCACGATCGCCTCACAGCAAGAAGGTCGCTGGTTCAAGCTGGTTCAAATTGGCATTTCTGTGGAGTTTGCATGTTCTCCCCGTGTTCTTCCCCGTGTGGGTTTGCTCAGGGTACTCCCCCAAAAGTCCAAAGGCATACGCTATAGGTGATTTGGGTAAGCTAAATTGCTCGTAGTGTATGTGTTTGAATGAGAATGTATGGGTGTTTCCCAGTGATGGGTTGCAGCTGGAAGGGCAACCGCAGATTAAAACATATGCTGGATAAATTGCCGGTTCATTCCACTGTGGCGACCCCAGAATTCTAAAAGGACAAAGCCGAAAAGAAAATGAATGAATGAATGTAATATGGTCATTATAGAGAACACAAAATAGAGATCAACTAAAAACCTAAATTTAGTGTCTTCTTTCATCCCTTATTTATTTTTTTTGCAGTTCAATACATGTTTGAATCATGTTCTGACATGTAGCCATAGGCTATTTGTCTGTAAAATATTAATTGCTTCACTAAGATCAATAATTATGCAAATATAAACCACTTGCTCAACTAAAGATCCTCTAAAATCCATCAGAACTTAACAAAACTGCAGCTTTCATGTTGCGAACACAAACCATATTGACTAACTACATAAAATTTGTCAGTATTACTTCTAAAAAAAATTAAGTATACTTAGTTTATTTCAAGGAAGCAAAGTTCAAGCTTGTTAAGTCTACCTAAACATCTTAGTATCAATGTACTACAGTAGTGTACTTAAATTTCTATACTACTTGCTACTATATAGGCACAATTTTCAGATCATAAATGTATGTTTCAGGACTTTTCGTGCAAGAAGACTGTAGTTTTGTACTTTTTATAATTTGTTTTCAGATGACTCTCTTTCTTACACAGTTCATTTTTAGAGGTATTTTTACACCTCAAATTATTGTGTTCCTATTTAGGTATACCCAAAGAAGATCAGGTTTAGCTCCACACGTTCAAGACTATAAAAAGACTCATTGTTTAAGTCTAGTATACTTATGTGCAATATTAAATATATCAGAAGTACATAGAAGTAAAGAAAACAAGCAGTTATAAAAAAGTAGTATGCTAATAGGACACCTGAATAAGCTATCTGTAAAAGGAAAGTAATAACTTACAAATAAACTACCTGGCAAAAGTCTTGTCGCCTATCCAAGTTTTAGGAACAACAAATAATAACTTGACTTCTAGTTGATCATTTGGTATCAGAAGTGGCTTATATGAAAGGCAAAGGTCTCCAGATTACGGTTATTTTACCACAATAAAATATGATCATGCCTTGATTTTTATTTAATTAGAGTAAGGTCTGACTTTGCTTAGACAAATAAATAATGTACTTGTCAAATAAATAATGTACAGTATAAAATTTTAAGTCATGCTGCAGTGGAAACAGAATGAATATTGTGTCTGACTCCATCATGAGCTTGGAGGACTGCATCCATACATCTCTGCAATGACTCAAATCACTGATTAATAAAGTCATCTGCAATGGCAAAGAGAGTTCATCAAGATTCTTTGGATTCATCCTTAATGCCTCCTCCATCTTACCCCAGACATGCTCAATAATGTTTAAGTCTGGTGACTGGGCTGGCCAATCTTGGAGCACCTTCTTTCCTTTCAGGCACTTTGATGTGGAGGCTGAAGTATGGGAAGGAGCGCTATCCTGCTGAAGAATTTGCCCTCTCCTGTGGTGTGTAATATAATGGGCAGCACAGATGTCTAGATACCTCAGGTATACCTTCTTTGTTGCTCTCACAACTGGGATCGACAAGACTTTTGTCAGGTAGAGTACATATATTTACTCAGAAACTTGTGAATAAAATATCCACAATTCTAGACTAATTATGAGCGACCAAAATATGTGGGAAGTGTGCGAGATCAAACATGATCTTAACTTATTTTCTTAGGACCCGAACTCATACAATATTACAACTGCATATACAATAAAGTTATTTATTAAAACTTTGGCATTAATTACAACTCTCGGCATGTAAAAAGGTGGTTGAACATCTCAAAAACAAGATTTTGCAATTTGACAAGAAATCCAATTTGAACACCGGGGACTTACTTCACAGTGTGTAGACAAGTTTATTTAAACGCAAACATTACCACATCCCTTACTGTAGCTCATTTATTTTCAAGTAACCACAATATGGACATGGCAAAAGTTACTGCCACTGAAAAGGTGTACGGTAAAACAAAAAACATTTCTGTTATAATAAATAAAGCTGGAAAATAAAAGGAATTGTACTGAATATCTCATTTAGGACATTAAGAACAACCACAGCACATAACTTGTGGAAACAGAACAAAAACTGAAACCTAAAATGCAAATCATCAGTGCCAAAGGAGCATTGTGTCACTGTAAATTTTGCACTACAGTACAAACATTAACCGGTCCTCGTTCACAAAAACACAAGCGGAGATTGTGTTTTTCTAGAATCTCATTCGTTAACAATTTACACACAAACTACTGTATTCTGTTTATGTTTCAGAAATGAGGTCCATAGTTTGGAGCCCAGCCTGCAATCTGATTATTCTCTTCTCAATAACAACAACATGATGAAAATCTCCTCTTCTATTCCTTTTCATTGCAATTTGCAATATGGAGAATTAACTATTGAAGCTGTGCAATAACCTGGTAACCTTATATAGTACATCTGTGGCCTGGATTAAGCTGGATTAGCCAGTTAAATTTCAGTTTAATTTGCACCAATCTTGAGTTTTAGGTAACATTAAAGGGATAGTTCACACACAAAAAAGAAAATGTACTCATTATTTACTCTCTCATTTACAAAAGAAGATATTGTGAAGAATGTTGGAAAGCTGTAACCATTGCCTTTCATAATAACCGTTTTCCTACTATGAAAGTCAATGTTAGCGGTTTTCAGCTTTCTTCAGAATATCTTCTTTTGTGGAAAAAAAAGGTTTGAAACAAGTAAACAGTGAGTAAATGACGTTGTTTTAGATGGACCTTCCCTTTAAGGCAACTCGACTTTGTCCCAACACAAATCGCTTAAATTAACTTAATCGTTTTTATAAATTTAAGTGGATTAACTATAAAACAATAAAGTCTGGAAAAAAAACTTGCGTTGATTCGACTCATTAAATAAGTAGTTTGAACAAAGAGCAAAAGCAATTTGAGTGCTCCTTTTTTGGCATGGTATTATGTAGAAGTTGAGGTCCCTTCATGGTACTTACAACCCAGAGTTGGTGCAAACTAAACTGAAACTGAACTGGCTATAACGCTAATCCAGTTTCCTGGTACAGGCTTCTGTAAATCTAATCTAATTCCTTCAAACGGACACAAACAACTATTTTGCATACACAAAAGGCACAATAAACTGATCATAGACCAGTTCTCAAAAGGTGTTTTACATATCGGACCCCGGTACCATAAAGAAACACTCCTCAAAAACAAACAAACAAACAAAAAGGAACAGTTCTCACCTAAATACAAACGTTCTCCTAATTTACTCCCTCAAGTGGTTCTAACCGTTTTATTCTGTTAAACACAAAATAAGATATTCCCATGAATGCTAAAGAATTAATTGACATCCATAGAGGGAACCAAAAATACTACGGAAGTCATTCCAACATTCTTCACAATATCTTCCTTTGTGTTCAACAGAAGAAAGACTTACAAACAGGTTTGAAACAAGTGAAGGATTACATTTTTGGGGGTGAACCGTCCCTTTAACTGGCTATTTAAGGGTCAAAGGCCACACATTAAATGCATGGGCTGAGATCTTCCAAACAAAGAAACAAAAACAAGGTATTTAAAGGGAAAGTTCACCCAAAAATTACACATTTTATGAACTTCTTTATTCTGTTGAACACAAAGGAAGATATTTTAAAGAAAACCGGCTGCTGGCACCCACTGACTTACATTGTAGGAAAAAAGATTATTATTATGCAACTAATTATAATTACTACTGCTAATAAAAATATAGTAGCCTTCAGTATATCTCATTTTGTGTTCAAAAGAAGTAAGAAACTAAATGATGAATAAATGATGGCATAATTTCCATTTTGGGGGTGAACTGTCTCTTTAACTGGCTGTTTAGGGGTCACTAATTAAATGCATGGGCTGAAAACTTTCAGTTCACCCACAAATTCTCACCATTTACTCACTCGAGTGGTCCTAAACTGAGTTTCTTTATACTGTTGAACACAAAGGAAGATATTTTGAAGAATGCTGGTTGCTGGCACCTATTGACTTCCATAGTTGTGCAACTAATTATAATGAAATACATTATTCTTCAGCATATCTTATTGTGTGTTCAACAAAACTCAAACAGGTTTGGAACAAGTCAAGGATGAATAAATGAGGGACAGAATTATTATTTTTTGGGGGGGGCGAACTGTCTCTTTAACTGGCTATTTAGGGGTCAAAGGTTACTAATTAAATGCATGAGCTGAGAACTTCCAAACAAACAAATAAAAACAAGGTATTTAAAGGGAGAGTTCACCCAAAAATCTAAACTTTCTTTCTTTAGTTGAACACAAAGGAAGATATTTTGAAGAATGCTGGTTGCTGGCACCCATTGACTTCCATAGTAGGATGAAAAAAATACTATTCTACCAATTACGATTACTAATTATAATTAAATATACTATAGAATATCTTATTTTGTGTTCAACAGAAGAAAGAAACTTTGGTTTGGAACAAATGGAGGAGGAATAAATAATGACACTTTTCATTTTTTGAGTGAACTGTCTCTTTAACTGGCTATTTAGGGGTCAAAGGTCACTAATTAAACGCATGGGCTGAGAAGCTCCATTGGTTCCCATTCAGTCTGAATGTGTTGTTTTGAATGAATGCACTGCAGTCGCGTCCCTGGTATAATGTGGAATATGGACAAAAATGGATTCCTGCTTTACAGTTCGTCTTTCTGAAGCACATCCTCGTCTCCTTCGTCCTCCTGAGGCTCTTCAGTCTCGTCTTCTTCCTCTTCCTCCTCTCCTTCATCTTCCTCTTCCTCATCTGCTGCTTCTGTGTTCTGCTCCTTGTTCTTTTCCTCTTCCTCTTTGCGTTTCTTCTCTTCCTGTTCCTCCTTCATTTTCTTCTCAGGGCCCTGTTGCAAGACGGACAATTAATAATGTAATTAAATTAAATCTGCATGCAAACTTCACATAATAAGACTTAGAAAGCGCTGCAGCTCTTTAGGTCCGAAGAAGAATATTTGTTTTGTTTGTTTATTTACTAGTTGCAATCTTATTTATGCATTTATGATTTAATGCCATGGATATATTCATGACAAAAACAGTTTAATTTCATCATGTAAACTTAATTTATTTCAATATAATATTTACAATAGTGCAGCTATTTTGTCTTTAGTCTAGCTAGAATATAATAACAACAACCCAAATAATAATAACAACAACAACAATAATAATAATAATAATAATAATAATAATAATAATAATAATAATAAGGCGATGCAGTGGCACAGTAGGTAGTGCCGTTGTCTCACAGCAAGAAGGTTGCTGGTTCGAGCCTCGGCTGGGTCAGTTGGTGTTTCTGTGTGGAGTTTGCGTGTTCTCCCTGCATTCGCGTGGGTTTCCTCATGGTGCTAAGGTTTCCCCCACAGTCCAAAGACATGCGGTACAGCATTGAGAAGGCTAAATTGTCTGTAGTGTATGAGTGAGTGTATTTGGATGTTTCCCAGAGATGGGTTGCGGCTGGAAGGGCATTCGCTGCGTAAAACATGTGCTGGATAAGTTGGCGGTTCATTCCGCTGTGGCGACCCCGGATTAATAAAGGGACTAAGCCGAAAAGAAAATGAATGAATAATAATAATAATATCCCAAATAATAATAATAACAACCCAAATAATAATAGTAACAACGACAACAAGTATTATTATTATTATTATTATTATTATAAACATTGTTATTATTTGGTAACACTTTATAATAACCACACACTATGAATAATTTATTAAGTATTAGCATCTAGTGAATTCATTATCTGTTAAGCATTAACTCTACATTATTAAAAGTTAATTAGCAGTTTATAAATACAGCTACAAATGCTCTATTCTTGACTTATGAGCACATTTATAATGCGCTTAAATATTGTACTTTGTACTTTGTAACTGGTTAATTTTTCATGACTAAATTAAGTATTGCATTATTTACAAACCGTTTGTATTTAAGAATAGTTGGAGGTTTTTAAGGTCATTCAGAATGAGTTAGTAAATGATTAATAAACTATTTAAATCAATGTTTATATATTTTATTAATCAGGCATGTGCTAATAGTTAATTTGTATGTTAATAAATGCTTTATTAACTCAACTTCATTCAGTTTTGTGACCTAATCTAAAGTGAGGACTATTTATGCTTTATAAATCTCTTATAAATGACAATTAAAGGCTTGGTATCAAATGAACAATAACCTTTGCAATCTTATCTAAAAAGTAAAATTACTGTAAAGTTTAAAGTTTAAGCATTGCTGAATAACAGGAGTGTCAAAATACGACAAAAATGGATAAAACAACAACAATATAACAATAGATAGATAGATAGATAGATAGATAGATAGATAGATAGATAGATAGATAGATAGATAGATAGATAGATAGATAGATAGATAGATAGATAGATAGATAGTTCAATCATTATATAATATATCATTAGAATATAACTGAGCCTTTAATTGTCATTTATAAGGGATTTATAAACCATAAATAGTCCTCACTTTAGATTAGGTCACAAAACTGCATGAAGTTAATAAAGCATTTATTAACATACTAATTAACTATTAATATTTGCCCAAATAATAAGAATTATAAATGTTAATTTAAATAGTTTATTAATCATTTACTAACTCATTCTGAATGATTCTGAAAAACAACTAACTATGCTTATATAACAGGTTTGTTAATATTGCGATACTTAATTTAGTAACGAAAAATAAATCATAAACAAAGTATGAAAGTATCATACATGATAGTAATAATTTAATTTCGTTGTTTTCACATTGGTCTGTACTGCACTTCAATAATGCCACTAAAATAGGCATCATCCACATGTGTTAATTCCATTTCTGTTTATTTAGATTATGACTTCAGTTGGATTAAGATCATTTAAAAAAAAAGAAAAAAGCTGTTTACATGGTCGACTCTTAATCAGAGTATTGTCTTAATCATGTTCAAATCTAATTATGTAAACGTACACTATGTTGATCTTTTATACCATGGTTAGTGTGTTTGTGCATGCATCTCGTACCTTTGTAGCGCCCCACGTTTCATTTCCAAATTCCTCAGCTTCTTTCACATCATCGGAGATGAAGATGTTGTCAAAAATGGTGCCAGACTTCACCTGGAGAGAAAGAGAAAAAAAAAACTGAAATAAAACGATGAATGGATCCTTTGTATACTTTCCTGATTTTTAAATACATAAGGTTTGTGTGCGTGTAATAATGAAAATAACTAAAACACAACAAAAAAATAAATAAATATGCATTTTGACAATATTTAGTACAATTATACAATTATAAAAATCCCATAATAGTATATTTAACCAACTATTATGCTTGAAAAGTTTTGAAAATTAAAATGATTGAACACTAATTTGTTTTTTTTTACATTTATTTTACAGTATGCAACACAAAATTTAGGCTTTAGTTCAAGTTACCAATAACAAAGACTATAGAATTCACAAGACATGTCACTCGTTTACTTTTGAATGGGGAAAAGTGTATGAAGTCCCGCTTTCTAGTACAGGAGCCAATCAGCAATCGCTATATGGTGAAAAAAGCCCGCCTTCTAGTACAGAAGCTAATCAGCAATCGCTATATGGTGAATAAAGCCCGCCTTCTAGTACAGGAGCTAATCAGCAATCGCTATATGGTGAATAAAGACCGCCTTTTAGTACAGGAGCCAATCAGTGATCTCTATAAAATGACAATTCTCCAGGGGAGGGACTCGGACCAGATGGGAGTTTCTGCAGATTTTGTGTGATACAAACATTTAGAAATGAAACTAAAGAGACGGTTGTCATTTAATTGTATTAGTTATTCCTAATATGTAATGTAATTGTAAGCTTAGCAAGTAATTTTGGAGAATTTGATGTTTCCACATTCAAACAGAATGCCCGAGCATACTGCCCGAGAGGCGATTCAAACATGGCCGCCGAGTGGGATGGCTGCCTTAAAGGGACTTTGCCTACAACAACCTTGACATTTAGTAGTACTTAAAGGTCTGTCCCAACCAAAACGATATTATTTTGCAATAATAAATAAAACGCAATAAAAATGTTGTAATCAGCTGGTAATTTGTGCCATGATAGCATTACAGGACATAATCATTCAATACAGTGCCGTGCACAGGTGGCCCTCTGCCCGCATTGGCTGAAGTGCCCCTCCCAGACTTTACCCCACCCCACCCCACCCACCTGGACTACCAACTCCCCCGCCACCAACTTATCCAGCATGTTTTACACAGCAGATGCCCTTCCAGCTGAAACCCAGCACTGGGAAGCATCCATACACACTCATTCACACACACACACTCATACACTATGGACAATTTAGTTCATCAATTCCCAAAAAATTCCCAAAAAATTCTTACAAAATAAAGCAGTAAAACCTGGATCTTACCTGCCAGAGATCCAGCCCAAGGACTCCAATATTGTCGAATTTGTAGATCTGGTCATCAGCAATGTGTTCTGGGTTGTCGATTTCAGGATGCACCCATGCGCCCTTGTAGTTTGGGTTATCGATCTGTTTGGGTTTCCACTCGCCCTGCGCCATTACACACCAATAATACGATCACAGTCTGAAATCGATGAGCAAGAATAATTTACTTTTACTTTTTGAGCATGTAAATCTGTACCTTGTACTCGGGGTTAGGGATCATGGCAGGCTCCCACTCTCCATCCATATCCTCATCCCAGTCTTCTGGCTTCTTAGCATCAGGATCGGGGATATTCTCAGGCTTATCCCAGTCCTAATAATTTCAGAGAGCAGTGTTTATAAAACTCATCTTTTCTGCCATTTACGTCTATAATATTACTGTTGTTTTAACCATTTAAACTGATTGTCACTCAATAAGCTACAAAAAAAAGTGTATTACTAATATTTAGTTCACATGATTTTTTGTCAATAATGTATACCCCTACCGAGCACGATACATTAGCGAAAAGAAACCAGATCATTAAACAGAATCGAACCTCAGGTTTGGTGTCGGTCTCATCATCAATCTTGGCCCGGTCGTCCCAGTCCTCTGGTTTTTTGGCTTCGGGGTCTTTAATCTTCTTTGGGGGCAAGAAATCCCAGTCCTCCTCCAGAGAGCCAGACTCTACCTTCTCATTGTCAATCTTCACCTCGTACGTCTGATCCGGGTTCAAGATCAATGTGTACAGGTGAGTCAGTTCATCATCCTAGAGAAAAAAAGAAAGAAAGAAAGAGTTCAGTTAGACAACAAGCTTTAAAAGTGATCTCAAATGTCAATCACTGTTCATATATAGTTAAAGTCAGAATTATTAGCCCTCCTGAATTATTAGCCCACTGTATATTTTTATGTTTAATGGAAAGATGAACTGGAGTGTTTTAAAGCCACGAAGACCAGACGATTCATCAGCGGATCTCTCGTATGTCAGCTTATAAACAGACCAGCTGATCTTCACGGCTTTAAAACACTCCAGTTTCCCTGTATCTGTGTTTACACTTGGAAAGCAGTGGTGAGTTCGGTAAACTGATGACCTTTGCGGCCAATCACAGTGATTTCTGTTGAGCACATGAACACACTTGCAAATCAGCAGGGTTTAAGAACACACTCAACAGCGCTCAAATGTTAGTGGGAAATGGACGTTTTTAAAACTTCAGTATCGATTGGTACCGAATTCCAGTATAGTGACACCCTACAATCAATCAGCCTCAATGCTGTTTTCATTTAGTTCAATAGCAGTGTGAATGTCCATGTGTCAAATTTGGTATATTAAATTGAAGATTTTGCAAAATTAATGGTTTCATTTATACATGGAAACTGAAAGTAATGTCAAAATTTAATAAGAACTGACCTTGCATTTGATATCTTTCTTGATGAGGTGGTTCTGGCCCTTATAGTTGAAGATGACATGAACCTTTTTAGTGCTGTAGCCACAGATATCAGGCCCTGTTGAAATTATATAAACAAAAAACATAAACAAATGCCCATTTTGTAAGATAAATTACTGAAAAAGGCCCACGTTAAGTAAAATAATAGTTTATATTAAAAAAAATGCGCCTCTCTATTGGAGACAGGTCAGGACTGCAGGCAGGCCAGTCAAACCACTACTTTCTTTTTTATTTCCGTTTTCCATACTGTCCCAACTTTTTCTGATTTGGGATTTTAAGAAAAAGAAAATGTTAAAATGCCACTTTGGTTTTTCATATTTAATACCTCAAAGCACTAGGTTTTATCTATTTATTAAAAAAAAATAAGTATTTAAAACTGACAGTAATGTACCGATTGGACTGTGGATCTCAGAAGTGTATAACTGTATACCATTGTGAAGATCACATACTCTTTGAGAGGAAAGGGTGAATTATTTAAAAAGATTTGGAATCCATTTTTGAATTATATTAAAACATTACCACATGATTTGATTTGACAAAATAGTTTTTTTCCACTGGTTTGTACTGGATCTCCTCCATTTTTATTTATTTGTTTTTATTTTACTTATTTATTTTATTTTATATACTGTGTGCGTTTTACTTTAGTTTGTTTGTTGCTTAGTTTTGATGTTCTGTATTGTTAACTTTTAAAAAACCAAAATAATAAATAATACAGTCAAAAAAAAAAGTATTTAATCATTAAATTTAGTAGGATCACTTATTTTTGTAACACTTTATTTTAAACTGTCCTTTTTACACAGGTCCAGTACTTAATATGGTAATTACAATTAATTATACATAATTAAATGTAACTAAACCTAACCAATATATATTCAATTAAATGTAATTAATATTACTCAGTAGTTAAAAAGCCATGTTATAACAAATAACAATTGTAATCCTTTTTTTTTTTTTAAATATGCTTATTAAAATTAATACTTTAATATATATGCACCAAATATATTAAGTACAGGTGAGAACAATGTTATGTACTTTTTGCTGAAACACTTAACTTTTACTTTGTATATAAAGCCACTATTTTAATATCTAATTTGATGCAGACACCAAAACAACATTTAATCATATACAGACGTGGACAAAATTGTTGGAACCCTTCCATTGAATAAATAAAAACCCACTGTGGTTGCTGAAATAACCTAAAACTGAAAAAAGTAATGACTAATCAAAAATGAAAATTTTTAGAAATTTAGATATTGCTTTTAAATTGTGGTTCTAATGAAGCATTACTGGGGACCTATTATGCCCCTATATAATATGTAAAATAAGTCTGATGTCACTAGAGTGTATGTGAAGTTTCAGCTTAAAATAGTACACAAATAATGTTTTATAACTCGGAAACTGACCCTTTTAGGCTTTGATCCTAATTGTGGCGTTTAATCGCCTAATTTGTCGCTATAAATTCAAATGAAATCGTGCCATTTTAAATAGAGGGCGGAGCTACAAATGCCTGCGTGTCAGCATAGTGGCAGATTAAAAAACAAGACTAACGTCCTATGCTAATGAGGACGAGATGGCCACTAGTGGGCGGGGCTTTCCCCCTCTGATGACACGTACAAATGGAGAATGTCAATCAAAGTGTTTCTGCAGACTGTTTTAATCAAGTCTGATTATAAAAAATAAAATTAATACATTTTTACCACAAGTTGCTTATATTCACACACTGGTACCTTTGTTTAAACCCCTTAATAAAGCATACTTGGCAAACTAATGAACCTCCCCAGGATAAAATTGAAGTGTACCAACAATTTTGTCCACATCTGTATTTTAATGAACAAGAGTCTGTTTAAATAGGTGTTAACCAGAAAATTTAGCTCAATGTACCAAACATGATGTAATACTGGGAGTCGCCGTGCATGTCCGCCTGGTTGAGATCAGCTGGGAAGACTTTCACATATCCGCCTCCGCAGTCGATCTTCTGCTCGTGTTTAACCGTA
Organism: Danio aesculapii; assembly: GCF_903798145.1. Lineage (NCBI taxonomy): Eukaryota > Metazoa > Chordata > Actinopteri > Cypriniformes > Danionidae > Danio > Danio aesculapii. The sequence continues at coordinate 55,641,644 of NC_079436.1, forward strand.
AACTGGATCACCAGTGTTTTGCCCTCATTGCTAAAGGGCTCGAAGCGGGCAGAGGTGGCGTAGAAACGGGCATCCTGACTGGTCTGCAGGCCTGTTGGTGGACAAAGTGATAATGAATGTGATGCAAAACTCAAATACAGTTGAAGTCAAAACTATTAGCTCTCCTTTTTCAAATATTTCTCAAGTGATGTTTAGTTGAGCAAAGAAATGTTCCACAGTAATTTCAATATGTTTTCTTCTAGAGTAAGTCTTATTTGTTTTATTTCAGCTAGAACAGAAGCAGTTTTGAATAAAAAAACATTTAAAAGCTCAATATTATTAGCCCCCTTAAATAATATTTTATTTTCATTGTCTACAGAATAAACCACTGTTATACAATGACTTGCCTAATTGCCCTAATATGCCTAATAAACCCATTTAAGCCTTTAAAATGTCACTTTAAGCTGAATACTATCTTGAAAAATATCTATTCAAGTATTAGGTACTGTCATTATGGCAAAGATAAAACAAACCAGTTAATACAAATTAGTGATTAAACCATTATGTTTAGAAATGTGTTATTAAAAATCTTCTTTCCATTGAACAGAAATTGGGGTTATACAGAATATACAGTGGATTATTCTGAATTTAACTGTTTGTGATTTTGGACCACAAAAGCAGGCATAAGGTGTCAAATTTGGATTTATACTATCTAAAAAGCTGAATAAATTTGCATGCATTAGTGTATGGTTTGTTATGATTGGACAACATTTGACTGAGATGCTGCTATTTGAATAACTGGAATGCGAGGGTTCAAGAAAAGGACCAAATTTAGTTCTAATCAGAAATTTGTTTAGAAGTTTGGAAATTTAAGGTAACGGATCTTGACTTGATCTTGACTTTTAAAAACACAGTTGTAATACAGTGAGTCACTAAACATTGCTCTTATGACGTTTTTCTACAGGAGGAAAACGTGAATTACTTCCAAACACTTCAGATATAGTGTGTGCTAGTAAATGCAAGACTATTGATGAACTCCAGCATAACACTGTATGATAACGTTTCAGATGACTGTTCTAGAGTCTACAGCTAATCAATCTGTCACATTCTGGAGTGCTTTACGGGTCTAAAGAAAAATATAAATGATAAATGATCTTAAATAAAACAAATACATTTATAGAGATGGTGTATAAGTATATAACTTTACTCACATGAATGGTTTGTGAGCACAATTAAGTGCACCTCATTCCATATCATCTGATAATTGTAAGAAATAAGTCCAAAAGCCAGCTGACTGTGTAAAGCCACATAAAACAACACAAAAATACGATGAATATGCTGAGATCAGTGGCTAATCTGCCAGATTCAGCTGAGTTGAAGTGACGGCGACCAGCGAGACCTAGCTGTCACTCAAGTGGCCACGCCCTTAATTATGCAAACTTAATATAACCTAATATAAAGGAAATGGATGAGTTATAAAAAAATTCACCCCCCTCACAGTTGTCATGAAGGGTAATAATAGCTATATGAACCAAAATCGTTCTTTGTACCAGGCTGTAAACACCTTTTTTCTGTTGTAAAGTTGGCCATTCTAACAGTGGGCTCAATTACAATTTACTCCATTATGGAGCCAGGACTAGCGGAATTTTGATGAATTGCAGTTTCAGTTACTTCCGTATTGGCTTCCCGAGGGAGAGCGGGAGGTTGCCGCTTGGTTTAAACAAAACAGATTTATTAAACAGATATATATTTATTAAATTAATATTTTACTCAAACATATTTAGAAATTGACAGATAATACAATTAAATTCAAGCAAAATATTGCAACAAAAATTACAACCTGCAGAATTTCAACTAAATTTTTCTAAATATTGATTTTTCCTCTTTTTAAAATTAGTATTAATTATTTTCTATAACATATGAATTTGGTTATACTTGTTTTTGGACCATTTTTGTAAGTTATTTTGTTAGATAAGCTCCAGATTTGGCTTCAGTACTGACTAATCTAATGTACATGCACAAATATAATATTGCACAGCTTGCTATTAAAAATATGAATTTTAAAGATAGATTTGTGAGTGGTGTGCTTATATATGCTGAGCACTGTATGCTGCAACAACCTCTTCAGATATGAGATCAATGTAGTGAATTTGAGAGATGTGAAGGCAGACAGCATTGTTGCCAGAGCGAACTTTGACGCTCTCGCTCACCTTCGGTGTGAACGCACAGTTAGGACTGCACCATATATGGAAAAATTGTCATTGCGATAATAGTACATGCAATATACAGTTGAAGTCAGAATTATTAGACCCTTAGAATTAGAATTTTTTTTCTTTTTTAAATATTTCTTAAATGATGTTTAACAGAGCAAGGAAATTTTCACATTATGTCTGATAATGTTTTTTCTTCTGGAGAAAGTCTTATTTATTTTGGCTAGAATAAAAGCCAACACAGGCTCATTCTGAGAACGTAGTCCCGGGGACGTTTCTGGAGACTGCGAAATACGTCCCGGGAGGTACGTATTTTTGCAGTTTTTGTTTTCGCGAATCCGCGAGAGGCCACTGTGTGCGCTTTTTCCCGCGCCGTTCTCGCGTAAACCTGCTAGAGGCCGCTGTCGAACGACCTTCCGCCTGTCTGCCTGGATGACAGAGTGATTGACCGTGCGACCGGCCAATCGGCTGACCCACCCTCCTCCGTTCCTAAACCCAACCAACAACGATTCACAAAAGCCGTCCAGAAAAAGAAAAGCCCTCGTCTAATTTTTACCACGTTTTCGGATTTTGACCACATTCTCACCCTGTGATGAACTTGTTCGCTTCATTTTTTGGATTTTGTTTGTGTTTACTTGCCTGATTTCTGGAACCGCTCTTACCCGGACTTGAACCCGGTCGTCGTCGTGGTCAGCCCCTCTCTGCGCCACGAGTCCGCCAAAGTACATGAAGAGCTAACCGGACAAACTGGTTGCAGCGGGAAAGCCCTCCACACGGAGGCGAGGGGCTGGCCGGCAAGCACCGAAAGGAACGACGTCACACCGCCCCGCAGCGTTCACTTAAAAAAAATGAAATGCAGCCGTACGTACCCCCGGCTACGTATTTCGTAGTCTCCAGAAACGTCCACGGGACTACGTTTTCAGGATGAGCCTGGGTTGCTAAAAGCAGTTCTTAATTTTTTTAAAAACCATTTTAAGGTCAAAATTAATAGCCCCTTTAAGCTATTTTTTTCCGACTGTCGACAGAACAAACCATCATTATACAATATCTTTCCTAATTACCCTAACCTGCCTAGTTAACCTAATTAACCTAGTTAAGCTTTTAAATGTCACTTTAAGCTGTATAGAAGTGTCTTGAAAAATATCTAGTCAAATATTATTTACTGTCATCATGGAAAAGAGAAAATAAATCAGTTATTAGAAATGAGTTATTAAAACTATTATGTTTAGAAATGTGTTGAAAAAAATCTGCTCTCCGTTATCATGCAGCCCTACTTGATATGATTTAGTTTGTCTACATCTATAAAATCAATTTTTTTGACTCTTATAAATTTCTACAAATATATCCATGCAACATAAGATTGGTTGTGGTCCAGCGTCGCATATGTCATCATCTTGCAATTGGCAGAAAGACCGGATGAGCCAAACAAATGCAAATGCTTACCTTTATCTTTCTCAGCGTCTCCATAGAAGTTTCCAGCGGTCAGTTTAAACTGCCCATAGTCAGATTTGTGCTCTGAATTCACCCATCGACTCTTCCAGGCATCTATAAATTCAGATAATAAAGTTAGGAGCACAAAAAAACATCACCACAATGATTTAAAACCATCTCATTATTAACTTCTGCCTAGCACTTTATCTATGAACTTGTAGAGGAAATGAATGGAATTTATATGAGTTTTACATTCCACATTCATGATTGTGAGATTTAAGGAAGTCTGTGGAGCAACTTAATGCTGGCCAGAAACTTCCTGTTCTTGAAAATTCATGTGAAAATGGAAGATTTACTTGAATATAAAGTGGTAAATGCATGCATTTCTTGTCCAATAAATAAATCATTTAGAAAAGGTATTGAATAATAACCTATAATATGTGGCGAAGCATGAAATTTAAGCATCGTCCTTACATGGGATATTGCCATGTATAGTCGACATGATTTAGCTTACATGACCGCCATGAATGACGACTAGATCATTTCTATTGCCATCCAGCTACAGGGTAAAATCTAGCTAGGATACAGCTGCGGATACACACATCAATATAGCATCTTTTTTGTAACCCTGTATAACAATAATTAATAATTTTACAATACTGTGACGGTTGAGTTTAGGGTTGGGGGGGGGGGTAGACGTTAATAAAATACAATTTATTGGGTAATTTAATAAATAACAAATAATTCTTGGTACAACTACTGTTTTTACGTTACTGTGGTAGTTGGGTTTAGGTAGACGTTAATAAAATACAATAAAAGGGAAATTTAATAGATAATATAAATAATTCTCGTTAACTTCCGGCCGTAACTATATCTGATCTTGCAACAACCCAGCTATAGAGGGTCTCAGTGGGCGGGGCATTTAGCATTCAGAGTTTTTTAATTGAACAGACATTAGGCCACACCCCCGAGTACAAGATGAGTCATCAAAACCTTTTAGTTTGTTGTGTTGGAACAGAAATGTATCGTGCATTTCTGTTAACTGCTATTTTTGTCAACTTTTAGCATGCTAGCACCATGCAGATCATCTCATAGCTAGCAAAACTAGCACATAAGTAGGTAAAGTAAATAAATGTCAACAAATATGTAATATCATCACTACTTAAACTATAGTAAATATAATACTGAAATTTATGATGTAACGTTAAAGAAAGAAAGAAAGTAGTTTCAGTTCTGTTCTAGGAAACTAATGTAAACCTATACTGCTAATATGTTATTCGATTCACTTCCCAAACATAACAAAAGTCAAATTAAACACAATATTATATTAATTATTCATTCAAAACCCCATTTTAATGTTACCCTCAAATGTTGTGACCTACAAATCAACCATGACGCGCAAGTTAAGCATTCACTCACCTCCGTCCAGAAACTGCTCTTTTAAGTAAACTTCAGCATTGGTTGCCAGTGCCAATAATGCAGCCGAAATAAACTGTAATAATGTAATTTGCATTTTCGTTAATTGTTTTTTATTATTATTTTAGAAATGACTCCCTCACGCTCGCTCTCGCGCTCTGCTGCCCTCGGTTTATCAGTTGCTCGGGAAAAGCGCGTGGCTGCACAGATGTCTGCCGCTGATTGGTCCACAGCTCACGCCCTCGACCAATCACAAGAGACCACGAAGTGCATGGCTCGCCTCCACACCGGATATTGTATCCGCATCTTGTTCTGTTCTCAAACCAGCTGTTAAAATCCACAATGGTTATAGACGTAGGCATATGACAGGAAAGAACTGACTCAGGATCAGTTTTTAAAGACAACAGGGGCGGGAAGGCCGGTTAAGTGGGATTTTTCTTCTCGAACGAGACGTGTATGCGGAAAAAACGGGGGTTTACTAATGTGATGTTTGTTTTCTTGTAAATATAGCGTGGTTTATATGTAAACTAAACTCTGATATAGTGAAAGTATAGTAGATAATACACTTTATATTGTGTTTGAAGCAGGGAAGCGCTTCAGAAAAGTATGATGCATTTACAACTACAGACCCAATTTAACTTATGCTAAAGATAACTTTATAAAAAGGATGTATTAGTTAATGCGTTAGTTAACATGCATTAACAGCCAACAACACATCTGTTTAGCATTACGTAATCTTAATTAATGCTAACTATATATATTAATATGTTAATTACTGTAAGACATGAACTAATGGGGAATACATGCTATTATTCAGCATTACGTAATCTTTATTAATGTTTCTCATATTCTAATGCATCTCTTTACATTTTATTTTATTTTCCTTCGGCTTAGTCCCTTTATTCCACAGCGGAATGAACCGCCAACTTATCCAGCATATGTTTTACACAGCGAATGCCCTTCCAGCCGCAACCCAGTACTGGGAAACATCCATACACACTCATTCACACACATACACTACGGTTTCCCCTATAGCGCATGTCTTTAGACTGTGGGGGAAACCGGAGCACCCGGAGGAAACCCACAGCAACATGTGGAGAACATGCAAACTCTACACAGAAATTTCAACTGACCCAGTCAGGACTTGAACCAGCGACCTTCTTGCTGTGAGGCGACTGTGCTAACCACTGAGCCACCGTGTCACCGTGTATACATGCACTAATGCATTTGTTCTTAGATTAGATAACATGACCAAACGATGAACTACAAATTAATTCAGCAATACTAAATCTGTTATGTAAACTAAACATATGTTATTCATTCATTAATTCATTTTCTTTTTGGCTTAGTCCCTTTATTAATCTGGGGTCGCCACAGCGGAATGAACCGCCAACTTATCCATCATTTGTTTTATGCAGCGGATGCCCTTCCAGCTGCAACCCATCCTTGGGAAACACATACACACTCATTCACACACACATATACTACGGACAATTTAGCCTACCCAATGCACCTGTACCGCATGTCTTTGGACTGTGGGGGAAACCGGAGCACCCAGAGGAGTGTTGGAGTAGTGTACACTTTACATTAAGGTTCCCAATTCCGTTAACAAATGCTTCGTTAATGATAAATCATGTTCATAGAGTCATTAATTCTGGAGTGTTAAGAGTGGAAACCTTGGCTTTAACTAGCAGGTTATTTATGTTTGTGGATTCTTTACTAACATGATTTATTATTAACAAAGCATTTATTGTTAACAGATGCGTTATATTGACGATACTGCCTTAATTAACAGTAACTAATACATTCTTATTGTAATATGTTACCGTACAAAACAAGTTGAAACATATTTCAAAGGCCAAATAAGATTTTGTTTACATACATTTTTTCAGGAAATTAATTAAAGTTATTTAATGGCACTATAAACATCTTTGACACTTTTTAATTTTCCATATTTTGTGCTTGTGTTTTTATTTTTACCCATTTATTTACGCTTTTGAATTGCATTATGGGACCTGGATCTTTCTTCCAACAACTTTTAAAAAGTTGGAAAAAGTGACTTTTATGAGAGGGATCTGGGCGCAGACCTGGTGCAGATGCAATCTGAGGTGCATCCAATGCTTTTTAGTGGGCTCAGCTAACCCCTCCCCTCACCCTACCTCTCACAGTGATGTCACAATCTCCATTGAGAACATTGTGTCTGACATTGCATTGCTGAGAAATGCAATCTCACCTTGCATCATAAAGGCTGCATCCAGATACTACTTTTATTGACAATTGTAATAGTTTGCAGAGCTATATTGTCTGGGTTGGTGTTGTATAGTATGTTACAAAAATCTCATTTTATTTTACCGTTATTTTATTTTACAGATTACTTTATTTATTATTTCTTATACATTATATTATTTCAAACTACTAAAATGCCAATAAAAATCACTTTGAGTTGAATTTCAACAGCAAAAGCGGACAGAGCAGAGATCAACATCCCATAATGCAATTCACAACCACAAGTAAACAGAAAACTAACTACAGAAACTGTTCATTTACAGATAATTTTACAGTGTATACAACAGTGTATATAAACTAATTATTTAACTAGATAACCATAGAAGTAGCAGTTTTCTGATGGAAGTCAAATTTTCGTCTCAGGTTTTGGTGTTAAATCAAATCTGAAATCATTTACAATGACAGACCCAATCTAACTTATGCTAAAGATAACTTTATAAAAAGGATGTATTAGTTAATGCATTAGTTAACATTCATTAACAGCCAACAACACATCTGTTTAGCATTACATAATCTTAATTAATGCTAACTATATATATATATATATATATATATATATATATATATATATATATATATATATATATATTAGTATGTTAATTACTGTAAGACATGAACTAATGGGGAATACATGCTATTATTAAGCATTACGTAATCTTTGATAATGTTTCTCATATTCTAATGCATCTCTTTACATTTTATGTAATTTTCCTTCAGTTTAGTCCCTTTATTCCACAGCAGAATGAACCGCCAACTTATACAGCATATGTTTTACACAGAGAATGCCCTTCCAGCCGCAAACCAGTACTGGAAAACATCCATACACACTCATTCACACACATACACTACGGTTTCCCCTATAGTGCATGTCTTTAGACTGTGGGGGAAACCGGAGCACCCGGAGGAAACCCATAGCAACATGGGGAGAACATGCGAACTAAATTTCAACTGACCCAGTCAGGACTTGAACCAGCGACCTTCTTGCTGTGAGGCGACAGTGCTAACCACTAACTAATTATTTAACTAGATAACCATAGAAGTAGCAGTTTTCTGATGGAAGTCAATTTTTCATCTCAGGTTTTGGTGTTAAATCAAATCTCCAGTTACATAAATTGCATTAGAATGTGCCCTGCTATTATTGAAAGTATAATATTATGTGATATTAGCAATGTCTTTTGGTTTTTGTTTTGTTTTTCTGAATGTGAATTTTAGTTTATTTGTCTATATTGTGTTAAACCCTGCTGTAGAAGCACGGGGCTCATGCAGTGTTCAATGTTAAAGTCAAAATGTTTTTAATTCTAAAAAGAACTCTAGGGATATCAGAGACTTATTTTAAATCTTGTAGAAAGAGGCAGAATGGGTATCCTTTAATAGTTATTGCAAGTCTGTCATGAATGTGTTTTCAGAGGCAATAAGTAGCTTGTGGCTTCCCCAGCGCTAATATGGGATTAAAAATGGGCGTGTTTGTTTTGGTTCCTTCAAATATTTGCATACTTGGGGGGTGGGGGGTGATGTTTGTTTTGACACCTTCAAAATTGGCTACTTTCTGAAGATTAGATTAAATTAGATTAGATTAGATTAGATTCAACTTTATTGTCATTACACGTGTACAAGTACAAGGCAACGAAATGCAGTTTCGGTCTAACCAGCAGTGCAATAACAGCAAGTGCAGGATACAGGTATAAGTTATAAAGTGCAGTTATAGAAAAACTATGGTGATATTTACAGATGGATGAACTATGAACATTATATACAGGTTGTATTAGCTATGAACAGATTTACAATAAATGATTATATGTACAGGATGCTATTAATAATCAGGAGTGGCAGATAGATAAACATAATTACAAATGTCCATGTGCAGTGGGTATGTCCAGTTCAGATAAGTGAATCAGTGCAATGAATATGTGCAAACTTTAAATGTGCAAATGTTAAATAGTGCAGTGATTGTGAGGAGTATAAGTTAGAGGAGTGTGGGGGTGTGTTGGGGGGGGCAAAAGAGTCAGTGAGGGGCAGAGTTCAAAAGGGAGACAGCTCTGGGGAAAAAGCTGTTCCTCAGTCTGCTGGTTTTTGTCCGGGGGAGCCTGAAGCGCCTGCTGGAAGGCAGGAGAGAAAACAGTCTGTGAGCAGGGTGAGAGATGTCCTTACTGCGTGCTCGGCGCAGACAGTGTTTCTTCTGGATGTCCTCAATGGCTGGCAGTGTAGTTCCTGTGATGCGTTGGGCAGTTTTCACCACCCGCTGCAGTGCCTTACGCTCAGCAACAGAGCAGCTTCCATAACAGACTGTGACGCAGTTGGTCAGGATGCTTTCTATTGTGCAGCGGTAGAAGTTCACCAAGACGGCTGATGAAAGCTGGTTCTTCTTAAGAAGATGAAGTATTTCAGTGTTATATCTTCCATATGTTTGTTATAGGTTGTAATAGTTTGAAGACCTTAGAACGAAAGGGTTTGCTGTCTGAAAGTTAATTTGGCCGAGGAGTTTGTGTTTTTGGAGCTGAGCATTTAGGAAATAAACTTGACATGAATGCACTTGTTTAGAGAAGCGTGAAAAGGAACACAAGGTAGATAAAGTTAACTTGAATTTACAAACAGGGCATCAGGGTGGCGCAGTGGGTAGCACGATCGCCTTGCAGCAAGAAGGTTGCTGGTTTGAGCCCCGGCTGGGTCAGTCGGCATTTCTGTGTGGAGTTTACATGTACTCCTGTTGGGGTGGGTTTCCTCCGGGTGCTCTAGTTTCCCACAGTCCATAGACATGCGCTATAGGTGAATTGAAGAAAGTAAATTGGCCGTACGTGTGTGAATGCAAGCGTGTATGGGTGTTTCCCAGTGATGGGTTGCGGCTGGAAGTGCATCCGCTGCGTAAAACATATACTGGAAGTTGCCGGTTCATTCTGCTGTGGCGACCCCTGAATAATAAAGGGACTAAGCCGAAAAGAAAATCAATGAATGAATTTACAAACTTTCAGATAGTAGATACAAAAGGTGTAGACATGAAATGGTTCATTTGTGTCACGTGATTGTGATGGAAGGTCACAGGGTTATGTAGAGGGTTTATATTGGTCATCTGTTCGCATAGGCGGAGCGTGTGTAAGGCTGGGGAAGGCTTAGACTCCCCCTGGCCAGAGACCACGGAGATAGCAGCAAAAAAAAACTGCATTGAAAACATGTAATGGGTATAAGGCGGAATATGAGAGTAATTTAATGTTACTGATTAACAGAACACTTTAGTTATTGTAAGTTTTGCCAATCAAATTTAAAGTCCCCCTCGGCACAAGAATGGAACGGTCCAACTCCGCACTTTGCACTGATGAGCGCTGTTTATTACTGGAGTTGGCAGCAGCTCTGAAAACGAAACAGAAAGTGCTGGCCAGCGGACTATTCTGATGCTGGTCAAGGATATAAGTAGTAAAATGACAAATGAGTATTACGAGAGGGGTATAATAATATATTATTCTGGTTTTATTAGTTTTCAGTGTTAAATGAAATGCCTTATTTTGGTCGTTTCATTGTATTCTAGCCTAGTGTAGTAATCTTGTTTTGCATTTTAATTCTGCTGTGTTTTCTACAGGGGTGATGGGAAGTCAAGATTTTTAATTATGTTTTAATTTGTATTTTGAATGATATGAATCTAATTTAAACAAACAATTACTCACGCTAGCTTGGCTACTGGATCACCTTTACTCTGCAATGGTTGCCTCTATTTAATTGCCAATAACTTTACCACAGCCCGTGATAACGCAAATAAACAGCTAGTTTATGTTGTCATATTTTCATCGTCTTTTTTTGTTGTGTCTAGCTTAATAAAGAAAAATAAGTTCAGTATCCTAATCACAGTTTAAAAATGCTTATTTTTATATATTTATTGTTGAATAACAAGTTCAGTTTTTGATTGGCCTCGTGGCAAAGTGAATAATTTCATATTCTTGACACATTTTTGCAATTTATTTATTTTTGCAATAGGGTTGGATACTCAAATGTCACTTGTTAAATCAATTTATGACCAGAGATCATAAATATAAGAAACTAGCTATTATATACTTAGATTAAGAGTAGGCACTGAGGTCCACCCTATTTAGGTCCACTCATTTTCTGGCCCTTGGCTGTATATCGAAAGTGACTTAATTAATTGAATGAATCTAATAAAATAATTTAATGTGCGTGTTGAATATAATAGACGTTTGTTGATAGGCGGTGCTTTTGTTGAAACCCCTTCTTGGTCGGTAGCAAATCTTTTTAAATGCATTAAAGGGCAGCGCATATCTTAGCCTTACCCTGGAGTTTGTTCACCCTCCGCCTATGTCTGTTCACAGTATTCTTTGTTGACCAAAATCAAATAAAATCTACACTGTCAAAATGTCAAAAAGGTATGTTTTCATTGGGAAAATAAATAAGAACTGGAACTGGAACTACTTATTGCCTTGATTATACTTTATTTTTTGATGTTTGCATCGCGAAACATGTCTCTGGTTTAGCCTCTGTTACTCCACGTATATCTGCTACATATAGATTATATGAAAAACTGTCAAGTAGCAATGGCATATGCTGCATGAGACTCACAGTGCATATTCAGTCAAACAGCTTGTGTTCCACAGAATAAGAAAAACACATGACCAAATGATTAGCATTCATGCTTTTAAAGCTGTTTGTTTGAGCTTCAGTTTCACATTCATCACATTTCTCTGATAAATGGATGTGAATTGGCATTGTCACACAATTACTTGCATACAAAGGATTATATTACTTATAAATTATGCAAATTTTAAATGCTTTAGATGGATGGATCCAGTGGGATTTTGGATCACGGATTGGATCAAATATTTGGAAATGGGATTTTTAAAAGTAACAGAGGGATTCTGAATAAAGATCAGACCATGTAATCTAATCGTACATTTGATTTGGATCAAACCTGTCCTTTGGGTTATTCAAAACTTTGAACTCAGATAGGATCTATTTGATAAAAAATAATAATAATACTAAATAAATAAAATCCCATCAGAAGGGTGGATTCAGTTGTGATTTTTTTAACCAAATAAACCAAATAAAATAAAAAAAGCTTTATTTTTTAAGTGATTAATCACAAACACAAACTTTGTTACTGATGATTTATTCCTTCATACATGAAGCCTATATGAAGCTTGTCACATCTAATGAGATATGGTAAACAACAACAAAACAATATCAGAGCAGTATTGTATTACAACAAACTAAAAATGTCAAATGTTTGTTGATTGTAGAGTTTCTGTTTCTGACCATTAAAACAAGCAATGGCTGTTTGTGGCCACTGGTATTTTGCTTACCTGTTGTTCTTTGCTAAGCCAATAGACTACACTGTTAGTTCATTTAAGGCTCTCGTAACCAGGATTTGGTAATCCTGAAATTTGGTATTTGAATTACAGTGATCCAACCCAATGTTCCTTTAAAAAAATATAAAAGATAGATCCGTTAATCCTGGATAGCAAAACATGGGATTTCCGAATCTGGATCAATTCGGTCCCGATTAATTAATCGATTGATTAAAATTTTGGCCCAGATAATCAGACAGTTTTTTACAGTTTGCATTAAATTAATATTTATAATCAATCAGAACTGTCAATGGGGAATCTGATTATTTTTCTACTTAATATTTTTGTGGCAACCCTGATACACATTTTATAGTTGCCAAAAAATATTAGATAGAAAAATTTTAACATCAGGAGGTATAATAATAATAATAATAATAATAATAATAATAATAATAATAATAATGTTTTGGAAATTATTTAAAGTGTAGAATACATTATCAAATAAAATTATAATAATTATAATAAAACCTATTATAAATATTATAATAAAACGTATTATTATTATTATTATTATTATTATTATTATTATTATATACATATTTAATAAATCAAAATTAAACTAAATATGTGATTTGTGGGGATGTTAAATATTATGGGGATTCACTGGGAGTGTATGGATTTTGGCAATAGATGGCGCTATGACCCTGTATTCAACTTGCTCATCAATGATACGAATGAAAAACTATTTAAAAAATAATAATTTCCAAAAAATATCTTATTCAGCAATCAGTAGTTTTTATTATTTGAATTTTTTTACAGAATTAAATGTTTTTCCCCCATAATTTGTGTTTTACACACAAGTATGAAATGATAAGAGACAGTTATTTTGGCTTTTTGATTAACTTTTTTATAGGCTCAAAATAAAGCTTAAGGGTTTTTTGAAAATGTCCATTCGGATTGTTGAATTTTTTAAATAATAAATTAAATTTACCTAATAATATAGTGAATGTACCTGCTAATAAATACAAATAATAATAAATATTTTATTTAGTTACAAACTGATTAGATCTCTTTTTGCTAGTATGACAGGACCAATCAGGTTTGACTATATTACACTAATGCCTGCTGGTATTTGGGTGACACTGTACAAAAAACACAATCTTTACATTTTTTTCTCATTAATTCATTAATTAATTTATTATTGGAGCTGAACACCTTTTCTCTTAGTTTTTTTTGTGGCAATTAACAATGAGCATAAAAAGGCAATAACAGAAAAGGAGAACAATAATAAAAGAAAGGGGAAAAATAAAAAAAAGTAATAATACATGATAAATCGTTCAAATAGTAACACTTTTTTTTAAGTTTAAGGCTTTAAAATAACGCACAGTTGTTTTCACTTCATTGTTATTTCTTGTTCTTTTAATGTATAAAGATCGTGACCTGTTTCGATCTTTAAAAAAAATGTAACTGCAGCTGAGCGCCAATTAGTGGTGGCCAATCATGCTTTAGTATTAGTTTTGACGAACAACACTTCTATCCAATCACATATCAAGTTGCAGATGTTGAAGGCGGGAACTGAGCAGACAGCAGCGGCTCTCTCTGGCGAGGCGCGGAGGTCAAGTCGGAGGGATCGGCGGAATGACTGAGCCGGGAGGACTGAGGTGTGATCAGGGAGGGACAGGAAGTGAGGCGAATGCAGGAAGTGACATTGAGGTAGATGAGTTGGATGACGAAGATAGATGGAGCAACTATAGCGAGGGAAATTCAAATAATCAAGAATGGAAAACGGTAAATCGGAAAAGCAAGAAAAGAAAGCAGAGAGAATCTGACGAAGAAAAGGGAAAAGGAAAAGAAAAGGAAACGGCAAAAATAAAAGTTATACTGCGATTTCAATCCCCATGCACACTTAATCCACTAAAGGTTAGTGAAGCTATCCATAAACTAGTTGGTGATGTAATATTTGTTAAAACATTGAGAGACGGAAACTTATTGATAATATGTAGAAATAAAGATCAGCAACATGGACTAATGAAATGTAAATCACTGCTTGGGAAGGAAGTTAAACCACAAATATGGGAAGAAAAAGGAAAGATCAGGGGAGTAATATCAGGAGTATCAACAGAGATTACTGAGGAACAAATCAGAGTAAATGTCAGAGGTGTGCGGGTAATCAAAGTCAAACGCTTACCATATACACGCGACGGAGTTAAGGGACCAAGTTTGTCAGTGCTGGTAACGTTAGATGAAGATAAATTACCCGAAAGAATTAAAATTGGATATGTCAGTTACATAGTTAAACCTTATGTACCTCCACCAATGAGATGCTATAAATGTCAGCGTTTTGGTCATATTGCAGCAGCATGTAAGAGCAAACATCGCTGTGCTAAATGCGGAGGGGACCATGAGTATGGGAAATGTGAAAGTGGAGCAAAAATCAAATGTTGCAATTGTGGAGGAGAGCACAGCGCTGCTTACAAAGGCTGTGAAGCACATAAAAGAGCAGTTCAAATCCAAAATGTGAAGGTAAAAGAAAAGCTTACATACGCTGAAGCAATACAAAAAGTTAAAACTAAGACTACAACTAACAGAGTAATACCTGTTATTCATTCCCCAGCTCAACCCCCAATTGTACAGACATGCTGTAATGTCACGAAAGACACACTAGTAGTGGAAAAGAAGAAATTTGTAGCATTTATGGTGGAAGTCATTAACTGTTCAGCTCAGACAAATAGCAGAACTGAGAGAACTAAGATAATTGTAAAAGCGGCAGAAAAGTATCTAGAGATGGAAGAGCTAACAGTAGAGAACATTAACGCAGCATTAATAACCGGGATATCAGACACTCAGTCAATATGTGGAGGTGGGCATTGATGATGTTATCCATTCTACAGTGGAATGCTAGGAGTTTAATTGCAAATGGTCAAGAGTTAAAACTATATATTCAGGAGCAAACAATAAAACCAAACATTATATGCATACAGGAGTCTTGGTTGAAACCCTCAATTGCCTTTACAATATATGGATACACAGCAGTGCGTAAAGATAGAATTGGTGCAATGGGAGGTGGAGTAGTTACATTCATTCAAAACGGTATAAATTATAAAACTAGTGATGGTGTTAATGAGCTTGAAGTTGTTATTATTGAAGCTTGGGTCAACAAAGCAAAAATAAAAATAGTCAACTTATACAATCCCTGTCAAAAAATTACTAGAGAAGTACTGGAGGAAATTTGTGAAGTAGGAAACTCTAAACTAATAATATGTGGGGATTTCAATGCACATAGCTCATTATGGGGAAGTAAAAAAACCGATAGTAACGGGGGTATCATAGAGGAGGTAATGGATGACAAACAATTAGTGTGTTTAAATGATGGAAGAGCCACAAGATATGATGTTACTCATGGCAGGGAATCAGCAATCGATCTTACTTTTGTTTCACAGCAACTGGCAGGAAAATGTGTATGGGAAGTAAGCAGCAAAACAATGGGCAGTGATCATTATCCAATTTGGACAAAATTAAGAAATCAAAATGTCAATTTAGAAGATAACTGGGCTATAAGATGGAAAACGAGGAAAGCTAATTGGGAACTGTTCAGTTTTAAAGCAAGCTGTAAACTAATTGAGGCCATGCCGAACATGAATAACAATGTTGAGGAATTAAACAACATGATCACAAGCATAATACATGAGTCAGCAGAAGAAGTAATAGGTAAAACATCAGGGGCTAGGAAAAAGAAAATGGTACCATGGTGGACAGACGAGTGCAGAAGTGCAGTTAAAAATAGAAACAAAACCTTCAAAGTTGTAAAGTTAAATCATACTTTTGATAATTTAATGGAATACAAAAGAGCACAGGCAAAAACCAAGAGAATCATTAAAGAAGCCAAAAGAAAATACTGGAGAGATTACTGCAGCAATATTGGGACAGAAATACACGTTAAGGAGATCTGGGGAATGATTAGAAAGATGAGTGGAGTAAGAATGGAATTTTCTCTACCAATATTAAGAAATAACGGAATTGAAGCAGTCACTAATGAAGACAAAGCTGATATGCTTGCAAAAGGTTTTGTGAAAATACATAGTTCACAGAATCTCTCACACGAGGAGCTAATTAATAGACAAAGGATCATTGAAGAAAATAAAGAAGTTTTGGAGAAAAAAGATGTAGGGGAGAGTCCATTAGAAGCTAATTTCACACTGTTTGAATTAAAGAGAGCACTGATAGGAGTTAAAAACACATCACCAGGGAAAGATGGAATAAGCTACAAAATGATTGATCAACTCTCTGATGTAGCAAAAACCTTAATAGTCGATCTTTA
Organism: Danio aesculapii; assembly: GCF_903798145.1. Classification (NCBI taxonomy): domain Eukaryota; kingdom Metazoa; phylum Chordata; class Actinopteri; order Cypriniformes; family Danionidae; genus Danio; species Danio aesculapii. The sequence goes on from NC_079436.1 coordinate 55,658,566, forward strand.
TAATAAAATTTGGGAAAAGGGACAGTTGCCCAGAGTATGGAAACACTCAGTAATAATCCCAATAGGTAAACCTGGCAAAGACAAATCAGAAATTACAAGTTATAGACCTATAGCCTTAACATCTAACTTATGTAAACTTATGGAAAGAATGATAGCCAAAAGGTTAATGTATTATTTAGAAAGCAGGGGAATAATTACACCTTTTCAGAGTGGGTTCCGCAATGGAAGAACAACAATGGATCCGGTAGTAAGTCTAGAAAATGAAATTAGAAAAGCACAAATAAATAGAGAATCAGTCTTGGCAACCTTTTTCGACATAGAGAAGGCGTATGATATGCTATGGAAAGAGGGATTGTTAATTAAACTGAATAATATGGGTGTAGGTGGTAAAATGTTCAATTGGATTAAAGATTTTTTAATGGAAAGAACCATAGAAGTTAGAATAGGGAACAGGACATCAGGCACATATTCAGTAGAAAATGGTACCCCACAAGGAAGTGTGTGTAGCCCAGTTCTATTTAATATAATGATAAATGATGTTTTCGATGGAGTGGAACATAGGATAAATAGAGCACTATATGCAGATGATGGTGCGTTGTGGGTAAGGGGCCGTAAAATTGATAACTTACAGAACAGAATGCAGTCAGCAATTAGTCAGGTTGAAAAATGGTCATTTGAATGGGGATTTCATCTATCAGTGGAAAAAACTCAATTTATCTGTTTTTCCAAAAAAACTAAAAAACCTGAAATAAACCTTAAATTGTATGGACAACATCTTAAACAAGCTAGCGAAATAAGATATTTAGGGGTATGGTTTGATTGTAAGCTTACCTTCAAAAATCACGTTCAAAAAATGATAGATAAATGCAAGAAAGCAATTAATATCCTAAAATGTTTGGCAGGATATAATTGGGGGGCAACAGGGTCATCTTTGAAAAAGATATACATTGCCATAATTCGTTCAATATTTGATTATGGAAGTGTAGTGTATAAATCAGCAGCAAAAACCACATTAGCTGAACTTGACAGGATGCAGGCCAAAGCACTTCGAATATGTTGCGGAGCTTTTAGAACCTCTCCAATTCCAGCACTGCAAGTTGAAACAGGAGAGATGCCATTAAATCTCAGGAGATTACAACTCTCCTTAACATATTGGATAAATCTAAAAGGACAAGCAGCTACACACCCCACAAAAATGGTTTTAAATGAATGTTGGGAATATGGTCGCACTAATAGTAGAAGCTTTGGATGGAGCAGTACCAAAGAGGCAGAAGAAATGGGGATCAGTAATATCTCTTGTAGTATAAATAACTATACAAGTACAATTCCACCTTGGTTGTTTTGTTTTCCGGTAATAAATCTGGAAATAAAGAAGGTAATTAAATCAGAAAGAGATAATCAAAATATTAAGCAGTATTTAGAAATAATGTATAATGAAACAGTACAAATATATACAGATGCATCAAAAGAATCAACTGGTAGAACTGGGGCGGCAGTATACATTCCCAAATATAGAGCAAAAATACAAAAACGAACCTCAAATCACCTCTCCATTTACTCTGCTGAAATGATGGCTATTATAATAGCACTACAATGGGTAGAGGAAGTCAAGCCATACAAACCAGTGATCTGTTCAGACTCAATGTCATCTCTGTTGAGTATCCAAAGTGGGAAATCTGCTTGCAGGCAGGATCTTTTAAGTGAAGTACATCAGATAATATTCCAATTGAGTCAACAAAGGATTAATATACAGTTTGTATGGGTCCCAGCTCATTCTGGTATAGAAGGTAATGAGATGGTAGATAAACTGGCAAAAGAAGCTATTAAATCAAATCAAATAGAAATACAGGTTCCTCTCAGCAAATCAGAAATAAAAACAATAATTAAAGATGGAGTAAATAGATTATGGCAAGAGAAATGGGACAAAGATGAAAAAGGCAGACATTTATTCGAAATTCAACAGGAGGTAATAGTCAAAAAGAACAATTTACTAATACGGCAGGAGGAAACATGGTTTACAAGATTAAGAATAGGACATACAGGGTTAAACAGTGGATTATGTATTATAGGGAAACATCAAAATGGAATGTGTGCATATTGTAATGAACCAGAAACCGTAAAACACGTTATACTGTCTTGTAGGAAATATTCAGAAGAAAGAGAACAATTGCAGAAAGTATTTAAGAACATGACATTGAAGCACATATTGAGTCTGTCTGGAGCAAGTTCAACAGTTAATGCAGTTATACAGTTTCTGAAAACAACACAGCTAGCAAATAGGATCTAGAAATGTAATATTTGGAATTTTTTTTTTTTTTTTTTTTTTTTTTTTTTTTAAATATACAGTATATAGATAGATATATATATATATATATATATATATATATATATATATATATATATATATATATACACACATCCCTAATGATCACATCTCAGTCCAGAAGGTGGCGGTAATGCACTAAGTTTGCAAGCTGCCAATAAAATACCACAGAAGAAGAAGAAGAAGGCGGGAACTGCGCGGTCTCGGCCTCAGTGACAACCCCAATAGTGACGACGAAGTTTTTGCTGACAACGAGGGACTCGAAATCGATAGGTATGATAGCCAGATAAAAACATGAACATTAGAAGGTAACGTTATGTTGAAAGTAGTAGTACTACTTTCCGTCATGTACTGTAATACTTCTCTAATAGTCGTCGAATTGTCAACTGCGGAACAACGCCGTGTAAACTAACGTTATTTTAAAACGGCTCAGAGAACTCTTGTCTAGTTTTAGGCCTCCCTAAAATGTTTTAGTAGCCAAGGTAAACAAAGTTATTTTTAAAAGTCTTGTAAAGTATATTGTTTTTGTTGTTACTAATGTTACAAATGAGACCATAAGTAGGCTGTTGTTACAAGTAGTACCATATTTATTCCAAGATACAGTGATTATTTAAAAAAAATTATTTTATTCATTGAAATGAGTTATTTAATAAATTAATTCAGCTGTTTATTATAATTATAAGTCTTCTCAAGTAATTATTGTGCAGAGAAGATGCTTTTGAGCTTTAAATAGGGAAGGGACTACAATCCCACTATTGATTTCAAAATTTATAGATAGATAGATAGATAGATAGATAGATAGATAGATAGATAGATAGATAGATAGACGCAAATACAAAAATTTAAGCAGTTTTTTAAAGTGTTTGTGGATTGGGATTATTGTTTTTTGCAACAAATCTAGCCGAATGGCCATTTAAAACTTGCCCACTCAACAAATACCGCCCATTAATAAAATACATATTTTACTTCAGTGTATGTATTATACAATATTATTGTAACTGCCCTATGCTGTCCAGTTATAAACATAATTGATGTTAACGAATGCAGAAGTGAACCCCTAACTTGCTCAACAGAAATGACTGTGATTGGCCGTGAAGGTCATCAGTTCACCAAACTCACCGCTGTTTACTTGGTGTAAACACAGATACAGGGACACTGGAGTGTTTTAAAAACTCGAAGATCATCTGGCTTGTCTATAAGGTGACATACGAGTGATCCGCTGATGAATCGAGTGATCTTCACAGCTTTAAAACTCTCCAGTGACCCTATATCTTTGGTTACATTCGATAAACAGCAGTGAGTTCGGTGAACTGATGACCTTCATGGCCAATCACAGTCATTTCTGTTGAGCACGTGAACACAATGGCCAATTAGCGCTGTTTAAGAACGCACTTAAATGTTAGCAGGAAATGGACGTTTTAAAATTTCTGTATCGATTGGTACTGAATTCCAGTATCGTGACAACCCTAAGTTGCAACTTCATTATTTTATGTTCAATCAACTTGAACTAACTTCCTTCATGTTGTCCCGACACAACTACACTGTAAAAAATGCTGGGTTATCGTTGAAAATCTGTTCTCCTATGTAGAAAATTGAGTTTTTGCTTCCAAATCCCAACTGTTGCACTCTTTTCAGTTCATATAGAAATCAGAATAATGCATGTCATGTTGTGCATGCTCATGCTGCAAGCTACAAAAATAATGCATGTTAACGTGGGATTCCAAATGCACAGCATGTTCTTAATATCCACGTATAAAAGGGAAATCAACGGTCAAGCACGTTCTCCTCGCTCCCCCTCCTGTCGCCAGGCCAAAGCGTCTCATTATAGCATGCGAAGAGGACACAGAAAAGCTGTAGAAATCAAACCCAATTAATTCCGCTTGCTTCCCTTATTATTTGCACCATAGAACATGTTCGTCTAATCAGAGAGTTAACTACATCCCGAGTTCCAGATCCCTGCACAGCGTGAGGACAGAAGAAAAACACACACAATCATTTCATTATTATCAAACCCCAGGAAAATATACAACGGGCAATCACACGATCAGCTTTTTTACAGTTATCTGCAGGTTAACCGTTGATTTATGAATAGTCAGTTTTTTATTTGTCAGTCATTCCCATATAAACATCATACTTTAACAATATTTAAACATCATTAAATCAACATAGCTTTGCCAGGGGAGCAATGATTTTCAATGATAACTGATATTAAGTTTTATTTTTCTGAAACAAAAGTATGCAAAGGGAGTTTGCACATTTTTTCTACCCGTTAACACATTTTAAGTGTAAATATAAACGTGTAAAATTCAATTCAATTCACCTTTATATGTATAGCGCTTTTACAATGTAGATTGTGTCAAAGCAGCTTCACATAAAAGGTCATAGTAAATAGGAACAGTGTAGTTCAGTTTGTAGTGTTTAAGTTCAGTTCAGTTTAGCTCAGTTCAGAGTGGTTTAATAATCACTACTGAGAGTCCAAACACTGAAGAGCAAATCCAACGATGCGCAGCTCTACAGATCCCGAACCATGCAAGCCAGTGGCGACAGCGGAGAGGGAAAAAAAACTTCACTAAATGGCGGAAGTGAAGAAAAAAAACCTTGAGAGAAACCAGGCTCAGTTGGGCACGACCATTTTAATTTCTCCGCTGGCCAAACGTCTTGTGCAGAGCTGCAGTCTCAGTGGCGGAGGCTGGAAGCTGGCCTCAGCGAAGACTCGTAAAAGTAATATTTTCTGCTTGTTTTGTGCACAAGCTCACCTAATTTGGAAAAATATTGTTTACTCATAATTGAAAACATGGTTCGTCTATGTATTTTAGAGAAAAATGAAGTTATTCTCCAATTAACTGATATTTGTTGTGTTTTACGAATAAATTCACTTAATTTTATTACTTTAAAACCTTTATTCTTAATTCCAATAATGTATTTTTTTGGATTGTAGATTAATGAATAAAATAAAATATTTTTCTTTTCTTTTTTTCTTAGTGTTTTTAAATAATTTTTTCTTGTTTTAGGCATAAACTTCTTTTTAAGCAAATTAGTTTTTTAATACAAGACAAAAATCCAATTTAGCTTGTACCTTTACTAAAAAAAATAGTATTAATAGTTTTACTGCATGCTTTTATATAGAGTACAAATATTTTAAAAGTATTTTTAAACACTGAGGGCTTACTTTAGATTTTTTAAAATACTAAATAAATAACTATTTATTTTTTCAGTGACAACTCATTTTTGCAGACAGCCATGGAAATATTTCTCCTTTTTGTTTAGTTAAATTTAATATAAGTGCCAAAATAACTGAATTAATAACATAAAATTATTAAAAACACAATCTAAAAATTCAAATGAGGAAATAAAACAAATGACAGCTTAACAATGAAACAAAAAACAGTATCTCCAGTGACAAGAAACTGTATCCCCTCTTAAAAACACTGTCAGGTTATGTCATCTGCTATAACAGGACTTTGTGTTCGTGTGTGTTTTCATTTTTGTTTAGTTATAAATTGAAGCTAATAAACAGAAATAATTCCAGTTTTTAATAACTTTGCTATGTGTTTAAATAACTAAACTATGTAGACCCACAAAAAATTGTAACAAAATTAGTAACAAAAATATATAGTTAAAAACACAACCGAAAAATTCAAATGAGGAATGAAAAAAAAAAAAAAACTGCTTAACAATGATATAAAAAAAACAGTATCTCTTGTAACAAGAAACTGTATCTCCTCTCAAAAACACAAGTTTTAATCTGCGTCCGGTTATGATATCTGCTTTAACAGGACTTTGTGTGCGTGTGCGTGTGTGTGTGTGTGTGTGTGTGTGTGTGTGTGTGTGTGTGTGTGTGTGTGTGTGTGTGCGTGTGTGTGTGTGTGTGCGCGCGCGTGTGTGTGTGTGAGAGAAATATTTTTAAAAAATGTACTGATGTTTGTTGTGATTTAAGAATGAATTCACTTAATTTTCACACCTTTAGTTTTAATTTTAGTAATGTATATTGTGGTGACTGGATTGTAGATACATAAGCAAAGACCCAATAACAAAATAGACAATTCTTTGGATAAAAATTCTGTTGGGTGAAACAAATGAAGTTGTTTTGCTTTTTGTGTAAATGAGTCTTGGTTTAAATTGTTTTAATATTTTAACTATATATTATTAGGGTGACATGGTGGCTCAGTGTGTAGCACTGTCACCTCACAGCAAGAAGGTCGCTGGTTCGAGTCCCAGCTGGGTCAGTTGGCATTTCTGTGTGGAGTTTGTATGTTCTCCGAACACAGGCGCTATAGGTGAATTGAAGAAACTAAATTGGTCGTAGTGTATGAGTGTGTGTGTGTGAGAGAATGAGTGTGTGTGGGTGTTTCCCAGTACTGGGTTGCAGCTGGAAGGGCATCTGCTGTGTAAAACATATGCTGGATAAGTTGCCGGTTCATTCCGCTGTGGTGACCCCTGATGAATAAAGGGACCAAGCTGAAGGAAAATGTTTGAATGCATACTAATAAATAGTATACTAAAAATTAGTAGATATTTATTTAAATACTGAGGGTGATAACTGTTGTTTTTTTCAGTGAAACTACTTTTATTTCTGCTAACAGCCATGGACATATTTCTCCTTTTTGTTTAGCTATGAATTAAAATTATTCAACATAAATAATTCTAAGTACATATATAATTAATAAACACTATGTTAACAAAGTTTTTTATTAAAAACACATAAGGGGGCGACACGATGGCTCAGTGATTAACACTGTCGCCTCACAGCAAGAAGGTCACTGGTTCGAGTCCCGGCTGGGTCAGTTGGCATTTCTGTGTGTAGTTTGCATGTTCTCCCCGTTTTGGTGTGGGTTTCCCCCGGGTGCTCCGGTTTTCCCCACCATCCAAACACATGCGCTATAGGTGAATTGAATAAACTAAATTGGCCGTAGTGTATGAGTGTGTATGGGTGTTTCCCAGAACTGGATTGCAGCTGGAAGGACATCCATTGCGTAAAACTTTTGCTGGATAAGTTGCCGGTTCATTCTGCTGTGAAAATCTAAAAAAAATAAAATAAAATTGTATCATTGTTAAGCAGTGGTACAAACAATGACACAAAACATAAACACTTTAATATTTGCATAGAAACTGTATCTCTTTTCAATAGCATTAAAGTTTTAATCTGTCCGGTTATGTCATCTGCTTTAACAGGACTGTGTGTGTGAGTTTTGTGTCGCTGAAGCATGGAAAGCAGCAGCAGGACGTGTGTTAAATTGGGGCTGGTGGAGGGGCGTCTCCGCGTCCCCTGCGGAGCCTGATGGACGGACGGATCATCTGATTAACAGCCTGGCCTAGTGCCGTTAACCTGAGGACAGGTCACTACACCCGTTAACTGGTAAGGGCCACTGAACACGCTCACTAATGAGGAAACAGCGCTTTCTGTCACTGTTTCAGAGCTCACTGTGTGACGTTTAAGACTACAGGCAACAGCTACGATGTGAATATGTGATAAAAATGATCTGATATTAAATCAAATGATTATTAAATCAGATCAATGCAACAGTGCAAAAATAAAATGAAATTATGAATCAGTTTTGTAAACCACATTCTTAAATGCAACTTATTATTTGTTCCCAGTAGTCTAAAGTAAGATTAATAAAAATATTAATCATGTGAGATTACGTCTGAAAAATTATATGCATTATATTTCTAATATGGTGGAGCAGTGGGTAGTGCTGTCGCCTCACAGCAAGAAGGTCGCTGGTTCAAGCCTCGGCTGGATCAGTTGGCATTTCTGTGTGGAGTTTGCATGTTCTCCCCGTGTTCGCGTGGGTTTCCCCCACAAGTCCAAAGACGTGCGCTAGGTGAATTGGGTAAGCTAAATTGTCTGCAGTGTATGTGTGTGAATGAGTGTGTATGGATGTTTCCCAGTGATGGGTTGCAGCTGGAAGGGCACCTGCTGCATATAATATATGCTGGATAAGTTGGCGGATCATTCCGCTGTGGCGACCCCGGATTAATAAAGGGACTAAGCCGAAAAGAAAATGAATGAATGAATGAATGAATATTGCTAATTTTGTCAGTGTTGCATTGGATTTATATTTCTAATTTAATCTCCTGTTTAACATTTCGATATATATTACTTTATTGTTAGCAAAATAATTAATTGAGCTATATTGTTTATGAAACCAATTAATTTACAAATGACCACATTTATTAGGTATACTTTCACCTATTATGTTTATATAAATGTATATTATTAATAAATCATTTTTATTTTCGAAGTTTTTACTGGCTTTACCTTTGGCATCGCAGCTTTTTATTGAATATAAAAGTTAGTAGAATATTCTTGCACTGTATTAATTTTATAAATGCAATCACATACAGTTAATAGTTTAAATTAAATTACTCTTAAACTTATGGGTCACAAAATTATGAGGAGTGATGCACTTTTTAATTTGTTCATTAGATCACATTTTAACATTAGAATTTTGAATATTTTTGAGATCCAAGATGGCGCCGATGACGATGGCAGCCTCCGTGTCGTACTCTGCAGTAGTGTTTGTGTTTTTGTTAGTTTGTCCTGTCTCGAGTCATATTCCTACAATTAGTTTCACCAGAGACGAATTGTTGGACATTCGGGCACATACACCACCGAATATTTTTCCATATCTGGATTTATCTGATGTTCTGTTGGACATTGTAGTCGGCGGAGCCGCGGTGCTACTCAAACGCTTCCAAGCGCGCAGACGAGGAAAGCGTGCAGGCGCGCTGGTGAAACTCAGACAGCGCGGATTTCGGACCGCGTTGCCTAGCATCCATCTAGCAAATGTCCGCTCTCTACCCAACAAAATAGACGAACTCATTCTGCTCTCTCAGACAAACAGGGATTTTCTGCATTCAGCTGCTCTGTGTTTCACGGAAACCTGGCTGAACGACACCATACCAGACAACGCGCTTCACCTACCGGGCTATCAGCTGTTCAGAGCGGATCACGAGGAAGAATCAACATGGAAATCGCGCGGTGGCGGGACGTGCTTTTACATCAATGAAAGGTGGTGTACAGATGTAACAGTTTTAAAGAAGATGTGCTGTCCAGATCTCGAAGCACTGTTTATTAACTGTAAGCCTTTTTACTCCCCGCGCGAGTTTTGCTCGTTCATCCTCGTCAGTGTTTACATTCCTCCGCTCGCGCACGCGAGTCTGGCGATACAGAAACTAGCTGATCAGATCACGGTGTTAGAGCAACAACACCCGGACTCTGTTTTAATCATTCTCGGGGATTTTAACAAAGCAAAACTGTCCCGTGAACTGCCAAAATATAGACAGCATGTTACATGTCCCACAAGAGACAGCAATATTCTGGATCACTGCTATACCACGATAAAGGATGCATACCGCTCCGTCCAACGAGCAGCTTTGGGACACTCTGACCATTGTTTGATTCATCTCATTCCAACCTACAGGCAGAAACTGAAAACAGCCAAACCTGTATTAAGATCTGTGAAAAGATGGACTAACGAAGAGCGGGATCTACAAGCCTGTTTCGACCTCACTGACTGGAGTGTTTTTGAAGCTGCTGCAAACGATCTGGATGAGCTCACAGAGACTGTAACATCTTATATCAGTTTCTGTGAAGACGTGTGCATTCCTACCAGGACTCAACTCACATACAACAATGACAAACCATGGTTCACTGTAAAACTCAGACAGCTACGTAAGGCCAAGGAGGTTGCTTACAGGAATGGGGATAGGGCCTTGTATAAGCAGGCCAAATACACACTGGAAAAGGAGATCAGAGTCGCAAATAGGAACTATTCTGAGAAACTAAGGAGTCAGTTCTCTTCCAGCGACTCAGCATCTGTGTGGAAAAGTCTGAAAAACATCACAAACTACAAGACACCATCCCCCAGCACTGTAGACAATGAACGACTTGCAAACGACCTGAATGAGTTTTACTGCCGGTTTGAGAAAACCCCCCACACCCACTCTGAACTGCTCTTCACGCCACCATTAACACCTCCACCACCCCCCGCCTCCCTCATACCTGCCCTACAGTTTAACGAAGACGAGGTGCGCCAGGTCTTCCGGAAACAGAAGAGGAAAAAAGCACCAGGCCCAGATTTTATAACACCAGCCTGTTTAAAATCCTGTGCTGACCAACTGGCCCCCATCTTCACCCTGATCTTCAACAGATCACTGGAGCTGTGTGAAGTGCCCTCCTGCCTCAAACGCTCTACCATCATCCCCATCCCAAAGAAACCCAAACTTACAGGACTAAATGACTACAGACCGGTGGCACTAACATCTGTGGTCATGAAGTCCTTTGAAAAACTGGTGCTGGCCCACCTGAAGGACATCACTGAACCCTCACTGGACTCTCTTCAGTTTGCCTACAGAGCAAACAGGTCTGTGGATGATGCAGTAAATATGGGACTGCATTATGCTCTGCAACACCTAGACAGACCAGGGACCTATGTGAGGATGTTGTTTGTTGACTTCAGCTCGGCGTTTAACACTATCATCCCAAAACTTCTCCTTCCCAAATTAACTCAGCTCTCTGTGCCCACCTCTGTCTGTCAGTGGATCAACAGCTTCCTAACGGACAGGCAGCAGCTGGTGAAGCTGGGAAAATTCTCATCTAGCATCCGCACAATCAGCACTGGCGCCCCCCAGGGGTGTGTCCTCTCCCCACTGCTCTTCTCCCTGTACACGAATGACTGCACATCAAAAGACTCCTCTGTGAAGCTCTTGAAGTTTGCAGACGACACCACACTTATCGGCCTCATTCAGGACGGTGACGAGTCTGCTTACAGACAGGAGGTTAAGGAGTTGGCTGTCTGGTGTAGCCACAACAACCTGGAGCTCAACACGCTCAAAACAGTGGAGATGATAGTGGACTTCAGGAGAAACCCCCCTGCTCTCCCCCCACTGAGCATCATGGACAGCATTGTGGCAGCAGTGGAGTCATTCAGGTTCCTGGGCACCACCATCTCTCAGGATCTGAAGTGGGACACTCACATTGACTCCATTGTCAAAAAAGCTCAACAGAGGCTGTACTTTCTTCGTCAGCTGAGGAAGTTTAACCTCCCAAAGGAGCTGCTGAAACAGTTCTACACCTCCATCATTGAATCAGTCATCTGCACATCAATAACTGTCTGGTTTAGCTCAGCTACTAAATACGACCTCCAAAGACTACGTCGAATTGTTCGGACTGCTGAGCGAATCACTGGTACAACCCTTCCTACTCCCCAAGAACTGTACTTATCCAGAGCGAGCAGAAGGGCTGCCAAAATCACTCTGGACCCCTCACACCCAGCACACTGCCTCTTTGAACTTTTACCTTCTGGTCGACGCTACAGAGCACTGCGCACCAGAACAGCCCGACACAGAAACAGTTTCTTCCCTCAGGCAATCCATCTCATGAACACTTGATGATAATAATTGTGGAACCAACATTACTACTTGCTATACACTTTTATACATATATACACTTATTTAACAACACACTTTACATGCCAATTTGCACATAACAGCTGCACATATAACAGTGTATATAGTAATAAACACGTACATACACTTGTCAATCTGTATATTTGCACTCACTACTTCAATTTTTTAAAATATATTTATTATCTGTTTTTTGTCCTGTCTCTGTTATCCTGTTGCACTGTAGAAGCTCTGTCACCAAAACAAATTCCTAGTATGTGTGAACATACCTGGCAATAAAGCTCTTTCTGATTCTGATTCTGATTTTTGGACGATCATTTAATTTACAACTTTTAGCATGTTTACCTTAATCTTTTATTCTTTTTTTATATGTTCATGTTTACATTTTTTATTGCATTTAATTTAAGTTTTAAAACCTTTTTTTAGTGTGAAAATGAATTCTAAAAGCTAATCATCCATCTTTATTCCAATAGTTTTCACAATGCACTGATTTTTTAAAAAATGCAGTTTTAACTTGTTTATTTTGTCTAAATTAATTTGCATTTAGAGGCAGCAATGTGGCTCAGTAGTTAGGACTGTCGCCTCACTGTCGCTGGTTCGAGTCCTGGCTGGGTCAGTTGACATTTCTGTGTGAAATTTGCACCCGGGTTTCCCCCACAGTCCAAACACATGCACTATAGGTGAATTGAATAAACTAAACAGTCCGTAGTGTATGAGTGTGAATGGGTTTTTCCCAGTACTGGGTTGCAGCTGAAAGGGCATGCGCTGTGTAAAACAGATGCTGGATAAGTTGGCGGTTCATTCCGCTGTGGCGACCCCTAATGAATAAAGGGACTAAGCCGAAGTAAAATGAATGAATTAATAATTTGCATTTAAGAAAATGGTATATACAGTATTATGTGAGCAATGTTAATAATAAACAAAACATAACAGTTAATTAACACATGACTCTATATAGCAGTGTTTCCCAACCCTCTTCCTAAAGGTACACCTTTTCAACCTCTTCCTATTTAAACGCCTGAATCAACTGATCAGAACATTAGAAGGGACCACAAAACCTGGAATGAATGGTTCAGATAAGGGAGACATCCAAAATATGCACTGTTGGTGTGCCTCCAGGAACAGGGTTGGGAAACACTGCTATATACTGTAGTGCTACTTACACTAACAAAACATTCTTTACATTTTGTTGCATTTAACTTAAACTTCCAGTTTTTTTTTTAGTGAATTATAAAAAATAACCAGCCATGCAGGTGGTTCATTCCGCTGTCGCGACCCTAGATAAATAAAGGGACTGAAAGCCGAAAAGAAAATGAATGAATGAACCAGCCATGCAGTTTAATATTTCATCTTTATTCCAATTGTTAGTGCAAAAAAAATCAACAGTTTTATCTTCAAAAGAAAAGAAAAAAACACATCTAAAGACAAAATCACATTCAAATATCCCTCAAAAAAACAAACGCATATCAAAGTTAATAACAATAAAGCTGTTACAAAAATCCACTTCTATGATGTCTAAGTTACATGAAATGAAAAATACTATCATCTTTGGCTTCATCGTGGTTCACAGAAATTCATAAACTGTGCTTTTAATAAGAACTCTATTTAAAACTCTCTTCAATACACACCTATAAAATATTATCACCATCCAATGAGTCATTTTTGCTTTTTTCATCAGAGTTCAAGCTTTTGTTTCCTACCATTTGCGTAATCCGGACATCGTAGTTCACAGTGGGTAAGGAATTAACCAAACACGTATATTTTTCCTCTTTGCATAGTTTCAGTGTTTCTGATGTCCCTAGAGTGTGTATGTGAAGTTACAGCTCAAAACACCACACAGATAATGTTTAATAGGTCTCTGAAACTGACCCTTTTAGGCTTTGATCCTAATTGTGGCGTTTTGGTGACTGTCGCTTTAAATTCAAATGAGATTGTGCTCTTTTTCAATAGAGGGTGGAGCTACAAATGCCTGTGTGTCTGCATAGTGGCAGATTCAAAAACAAGACTAACGTCCTATGCTCATAAGGGAGAGATGGTCTCTAGTGGGTGGGGCTTTCCCCCTCTGATGACAAGTACGAAGGGAGAATGTCAATCAAAGTGTTTCTGCAGACTGTTATTATCAAGTCTGATTATAAACTATAAAATTAAAACATTTCTACTATCAGAAGCTGCTTATATCCACACACTATTGCCACACAACTGTGTTTAAACACCTTATAAAAGTGATTCTTGCATAATAGCTCCCTTTTAAACTCTTGCTGGTTTTCTATTCGCTCTATACGTCCTAAATAGTAAAATAGAATTAGTGTGTCCCAAATCATATTACTTTGAAATGAATGTTGGAGTTAAGGTATTTCTGGGAGAAATGCTGATTTAGTGCTCATTCTGATGGCTGTTTGGCTAATTTTGCCCAGAATGCATTGCACATTGGACAAGAATTCCATCAGAACTACAAACTTGTGCAAAATAACTGTTAAAAAACTACAAATATGTTGGATGTTCAAGACCAAGCGTTAAGTGGAGAGGCTAATGTACAAATGCTTGAATGGTTGTTCATTACTATTCTAACCTAATGGAAAATATAATTCATCTGCAACAACAATGTGAACTTTTATAAAGACTGATTCGTTGTTAACTTCTGAATGCATAATTATGCAAATACTTCACAATTTCACAAATGGTAAATGAGCATGCTACTAATACAGAAAGAAATTAAAGGTATAGTTCACCCAAAAAGGAAAACTTCCTGTTAGTTTACTCCCCTTCAATTCATCCAAGATGTAGACGACTTTCTCCATTTCTTCAGTAGAACATTAAAGGAGATTTTGAGCTGAATCTGTGCTCCTTGATGATTCATATGATTGCAGTGAATGGTGACAGGTTTTTAGATTAAAAATAAACATATACAAACAAGTCCAAATCAATAGTCATGGCTTCGGAGGACACACTGAGGTCTTGTGAGGAGGAACACTAACATCGTGAAAGAAATTAAACATTATTCATTCATTTTCCTTTGGCTTAGTTTCTAGTTCAGAGGCCGCCACAGCGGAATGAACCGCCAACTATTCCGGCATATGTTTTGCTTAGCGGATGCATTTCCAACCGCAACCCAGTACTGGGAAACACCCATACACTCTCACATGCACATGCACTCATACACTATGGCCAATTTAACTTATTCAGTTCCCCTAAAGCACGTGTGTTTGAGCTGTGGGGGAAAGCGGAACACCAGGAGGAAACCCACGCAAACATGGGGAGAACATGCAAACTCCACACAGAAATGCTAACTGGCCCAGCTGGGACTCGAACCAGTGATGATCTTGCTGTGAGGCCAGAGTGCTAACCACTGAGCCACCGTGCTGCCCCAAATTGAACATTATTTACAATATTATTAGCTTAAATCCAGTGTGGTCAAACCCTTCTTGGCGCATGTGGGAATGTAGTCCGATTATTGTCGAGTAGTCATCATTCAAACACTTTCGTCATTAAAGCAACAGGACTACAATGGACTACGTTTGCAAATGCAATAATGTTTAACTTCCTACACGCACTGATCATTTCGCTTCAAGACCTCAGGAGCCATGACTATTGGTTTGGACTCGTTTGTATGCCTTTATTTTTAATCTAAAAATCCTGTCACCATTCACTGCCATTATAATAATCACCAAGAACCACAGTTCAGCTCATAATCTTTTTTTAATGTTCTACTGAAGAAAAAAAGTCCCCTACAGTTGAAGTCACAGTATTTCCTAGAATATTTTTTTCTTCTGGAGAAAGTCTTATTTGTTTTATTTCGGCTAGAATAAAAGCAGTTTTAAATTTTTTTAAGGTCAATATTATTAGCCCCCTTAAGCGATTATTGTTTTCGATTGTCTACAAAACAAACCACTGTTATACAATGACTTGCCTAATTTACCTAATTAACCCAGTTAAGCCTTTAAATGTCACTTTAAGTTGAATACTAGTATCTTTTAAAAATATCTAGAATAAATAAACAGGATATGTTCATGTTTGTGTGAACTATCCCTTTAATTCTGAAAGAAATGTGAATAATGCAACCGATTGGTCCAATAATGAGTGAGCAATTTGTGTCAAAGTTTGCACTTTTCAGTTGCACAAGAGTATACACATTGAATTGAGACGCAGCATATGGCATTGCTTTTATTTCTCAATGCCCGTGTGTCTTCATCAGAATTGAACAGGAATATAAGCTCTATTGAATGGGTTGATTGGCTGTGCCGCTTTTTTTCCTGCACATTTAAGTGACGTGCAGCAGTTCTGGCACCTGTCTGTGAGACGCCCGTTAGTTGACAATCAATAATGTGAAATAATGTCTCGACAGGGAGCCGCTGTTTCTGCGTCCTCAAACACACCTGCTCCAACAGCGGCGCAGTTCACTAATCAATAACCCCTGCATCATTTTCACTTCATGCTTTAATTCATTATCCGATTGAAGTGTGTTTTTATCAAGTACTTGCTGGAATGTATGCACTTAAAAAATCTGTCAGAATTGTTAAAGATATAATCATTTGTATGTTTTAGTACAAATTTCATTGGGTTTAGGGGTGGGGTTTGGGGACACGCCTCCTTTTAAAAATGATATGTTTTCATACATTCGAAATCTCTACAAATTAGCCACTTTTTCCCTCTACGCTATGTTTTCCTGTCAGATAATATTTTTGACATTCATTGTTCAAAACAGACCCTACAGACACTGAAAAATTAAACCAAGTAATCATTTTATATGATTTTACAGCACAATCTCACAGAAATTTGTGTTTTGGAGCAATTTGATAATTCGTAACAGGGCACAACAATAAGAACTGCCTGATGGCCAGTGTGCAAGACGCTCGCGACAGTATTCACCTTATTCTCCGCGTACGAGTGGGCGCTGCCATTTGAATCATTTTGGCTCAACTTCCGGTATCATTCACTTCCATTCATTTTTAAACGTTAAAAACAGCTAGTTTTGCTGCTTGGTGTTGCAAACTGATATTTTCTTATTATATTATTCTACTTTGTCTGTATTGTCAAGCAAACACTTGTTTGTAGAGTAAGTAGTTTGACCGTTTTTTGCCGTTTATTATTTCTAGTCATTTCTCCCATAGGCAACTGAATCGGAAGTTCTAAAACAATCGCAAAAACGCGCGCACTTCCGCGTTGAAGAATAAGGTCAATACAGGATTGTTAATGCTGCCTTGTCACTAAAGTTTAATTTGTTTGCGACTATTTGTCAGTTACGTGCAAATACAGTCTTAGAATCGAGAAACCGATTGTGCTCTAAAGCCTTTAAATGCTATCTTCTCTGTGATGTCATAAACACCATATTGCTTTTCGGTTCCTCTTACCTGATTGGATGTTTTGAGCATTTATTTTTTTTTGCCCATAACCTGGTAACAGCCAGTACAGCGAAGAGATGGCAACATAGCAGCAACATCAAATTATGAGGCTAAAAATTCTGTTTCTAATTTCTTGGAAGCGATGAGAGAAAAAAAAAATGCAGAACACGATGAAAAAAATGCAGAGATGTTTTGCACAGTTTGCTGCCAGTTTGGCAAGTCAGCCACCTTGTGTTAAATAATTTATAACTGCAAAATATAAAATACCTACACATTTTCCATACTGCTCTTTTTGTTTGCATTACACTTTGAATTTTGTACATTTATTAACATTTTAAAAATATTTCAATTCTAGATTCACAGATGTTATTTTTGACGCATTATTTAAAATGTGACTAACGAAAAGTTATTACATTTTTTTTTTTCTTTTTTTTTTTTTGGTGGGGCTGGTGAAAATTTTGGCGGGGCGAGTAAAAATCTGAACTTCTGTCCTGATCGGACCAGTAGAAAAAATACTTCGCATTGAACGCTGGATGATTTTAGTACAAATTTCTCATCCCCAATGACTGCTATGTATAGGTTTGGGGACATGCCTCATTTTAAAGAAATGTTTACATAAAATTGAAATCTTATAAATTTGTACAAATTATTGTACCATTTTTTTTGTCAAAACATAAAATAGTTGCATTTCCTTATGAGATAAGGTTGGATTATATGACCGCACTGAATGGCAATCCATATTGTGGCACTGTTGAATGAGTTAATGATTGAAAAACAGACTTCACACCATGGCTTGATAATGCAGCTACTCACATAAAGTCTCTGTTCCTGGGTTTTAGTTTATTAGATTAGACCAGGGTCATAGAGAGTCACAAATCTAAGCAATTTCTTCAAATCATCCCTCAGGTCTCGATGAATTAACTCTCCAAACAGCCATTGAGGTATCAGTTGTCCTAAGCTGTGGCGTCCTGCAGAATTAGCCAAACTTCAACAAAATGAGTCAACCCAAAATCCTGAAGAGCTCAACATCTGCGGGTAAGAAGAAACACCTGTAGACTCCATAATCCTAGATTGTCTGTGCTTTCTTGCCAAAGTGGTTTCAGAATAAATACCACCAAGTGGGTTTGACCATCAGCGTAACTCCAGGCAATTTTGAGGCCCTTGAAATCATAAAGCAGATCTTCATTTTGCCAGGTCTCCTCTATGGCATTTGGGTGAACACTAATATTACTCTCGGAAAAAAAAACTCTTGAGTTGTTTTAACACAATTTTGGGTAAAATACAGTATGGACAACCCAGTAGTTGGGTAAAAATTCAGAAATAATTTAAAGTGATAGGCCACCCAAAAATGGTTTTTAAGTTTCTTTTCTCTCATAGGCTACGTTCCCCCATACACATTTCTGGAGAGCACAAATTATGCCAGAGGTAGATTTGGCAGCATTTCATCTTTTAAACAAACGCTAATGGGTGGCATGATGCCACCAACGGCTTTTGGGCTACCAGCTGACCGCTTGCCTCCGCGTGGACTGCTTTGACACTGTTACCAGTTTGCTCAGTGGCTCACCGTGTACGTGATGTCAGAGTTTGAGTCCAGCAAAGAACAGTTACAGAAAGCAGGTAAGACAAAAACAAAAGACAAAAAATAATATAAACCAGTAAATAACAGGGTGAGAACATGGTAAGGTCTGAAAACATGGTAAAAATGAGGCTGCTTTTTTTCTTGATTGATTTTGAAAACAGTATTGGTTGGGTTTAGGGAAGAGGGTGGGTGCAGGATTGGTCGGTGGGTTGGTCAGTCGGCAGCGGCCTCTGGTGGATTTACACAAGAAAAGCAGGAGCGAATGGCACTCGCGAGAGAAATTTGAGATCTCAAAAATTGTGCACAGTGACCTCTAGTGGATTCGCAAAAACAAAAACTGTAGAAAAATGTAGCTCATGGGACGTATTTCGTGCTCTCCAGAAATGTATACAGGGGTGTTTAATATTTTAATACTGGATTGTTCTTTTCTCTGATAAACACAAGTATTAATTACGAATGTTGAAAACCGGTAGCCATTGACATGCATAGCAGGACAAAAAATACTATGGAAGTGTATGGGTACTGTTTTCTTGCATTCTTCAAAATGCACTGTGTGGAACCCAGCATTTGCACAGTAGATTTGTGTTGGGACAACATTAATGAATCAAATTAACTTATTCGTTTTTACAAATTTAAGTTGATTGAACATAAAACAATTAAGTTGTCCCAAAAACCCTAGAGGAGTTGTTTCAGCTCATTTTAAATAAGTAGTTTGAACAAACAGCACATGTCAGTTTTTTGAGCGTAGAAACAAATAGGTTTGTGACAAATAAAGGGTTAACAAATGATGGGTGAGCTATCCTTTAAATACAATTGAATCATTGACTCAATAATGAACTCAAAAATAGATTTGTTCTGGAATTAAACTGACACAAACTGTTTTACTTTGACTTTGTTTGGAATAATTTCCATTGACCAAAAAGACAATAATGTTTAACAACAATAATGACAACTTGTAACTTTTTTAGTACTTGGGGATAGTTCACCAAAAATGTACATTTATTCACCCTCAAATGGTTCCAAACCTGTTTGAGTTTCTTTTATTTTGTTGATCCCAAAAGGAGATATTTTTTTAGGGTTTCTAATATTCTTAAATTAATTTATTGTGTGTCCATCAGATAAAATAAACTCAAAGGTTTTAAACCACTTGAGGGTGAGTAAACTGTGAGTACATTATCATTTTGGGGTGAACTTTTATTTTAGAAATTTTGCCGAAAATAAATATTTAAATTCTTCCAACCTAAATAACTTAATGCTTAAAACCACAAAAATTATTTACTAAAAGCAAAAAAACAACAAAACAAAACGTATATTTCACCCAAATTTGATTTTAAACAACCAAGCATTTTTTGTGTGTAATGTCATTCCGGTCTTTTTTATGAGATCCCCAAAAAACATTGAAACGATCACGTTTACATAGGTTGTGCCAGGTTTTATCCATTCATTGAATGTGCTCCTTGGCCTTCATCCTTAAACTCCCTAAAACAACCGAGGATTTTTTTTATGTAGCGTTGTTCCGGTCATTTCTATGAGATCCTAATAGAATATTGAAACGTTCACCCATTTTTTATTTTATCTTTGTCACGTTGTCAGGTTTATCCATGGATTGAATGTGCTTCTTGGCCTTCATCCTCAAAGATCCTAAAAAAAACCCATCATTTTTTTTACTGTAATGTCTTTCCACTCATTTCTATGAGATCCCAATAAAACATTGAATAACGTTCACCATTTTTACATGGGTTGCCAGGTTTTATCCATGGACTGAATGTGCTCCTTGGCTTTCATCCTCAAAGCTGCGATACTGGAGCTGCGGTCGACGTCTTCCAGCGGGTATTTATCATTAAACACCGGTTGGCATTGGTAGGGCGGTGGTGGCATTGGCTGCATATTCTGCATCATGCCTGGAGACGTGTTGAGGAATCCGGGATGGGCAGTATAGGTGGGTTGGAGGCTCTGTCCGGGACCCATAAACCCTGGGATGCTGTGCATTGGTGTGGCACTGGACAGTGGCGAGGACAGCCAGGGGTCCAGCGGGAGAGAGTTAGTCATAGGACCCACATTTGGTGCCATTGGAGGTCGGTTGAAGGACCGAATGGGCGAGTCGTGGAGCTTCATGGTGCCAGTGTCCATTTTTTCTTGTCTTCGCCATTTTGCGCGCCGATTTTGGAACCACACCTGAATGAGACAAAGTGGAGAATCTGTGTTAGAATCATATTTATTTATTTACTTCTTTAGTTATATTTGTGCCAAAAGTCTTGCGTTTCAAAAACTAAATTTAGGCCTTAAAGTCTTAAATTCACTGAAATATTGTCTTGTAGTTCTTAAAGGGCACCTATGTTAGCCCTTTTTTCAGATTTAATGTAAGTGTTTTGCGTCTCCAGAATGTTTCTGTAAAGTTTCAGCTCAAAACACCCATCAGATTTTTTAATATACCGTTTATAAAATTCCTATTTATACATTTTTTCACTGGGTGGCGGTTTTGGTGTACTGCTCCTTTAAGGCTAGTCCTCCCTGCCCACCGTTTCTACGTGCCTTTCTGCGTGTCTTAATCTCCTCCCTCGGCTGCATCAGGCAACAGACAGACTTAAAGGAAGCAGATCTCACATAGCGTTTGTGAGAAATACTACAGTAAGAACTTTACCAATGAGTAAGTTAAGTAAAGCTAAGCTAAATCTCTGTAATTCATTACACACATGCTCTGTTTTAAAACATTTTAAACATGTGAAACTCACTCTTGATCACATTGATGATCCTAGCGAACTGAACACACCTTTTATTCCCGGTTGCTTTGCGCACGTCTGGTCTTGTTTATATGATTATACACGTGACTACCTGGACATGTTAATACGTGCAGCTGTCAATCAGTTCGGTGGGTGGGGGGACCGCTCTCCTACGTAAAGTTGCGGTCGATCTGAAAACCGCTCCAATTGGTCCACCGTTTTTATGTTATTAAATTGAAAAAAAAAGGACTGGGTGTGTTTATTTCACCCCAATATGACAGTCTATACACCATATGCACATATGTCTGTCCAAACAGCTTAAAAAGTAGATTTTTCACCATAGGTGCCCTTTAAATCATTTTAACCGGGTCTTAATTGTCCTTTGTTTATGTAAAGTTACCCAATCAATCCAACACACGTCCAATCACCTACAATACAACTCAATAGAGCAGTTAGCAAAACTATATTTATAATAATATTATTGCAGTCTGTTGTGCATTTTTTTAAGTTGTGTTGAAAAAAAAATCTGTAAACATCCAGGCTCTTCTTGTTTTGACACTATTTAAAATATGTGGCTAAGAAGTGACTAATTAGAATTAGTTTTTTGATGGGGCAAGTCAATTTTTTTTCTGCTGGGCCATTAAAAAAATCTTTAGGGTTTAACCCTATATAAGTCAGAAATTTCATTCTTCATGGCCTTAAAAAGATCTTTAAAAAAAAGTCTTAAATTTGACTTGTCAATTAAATTTGATATAATAATATAATAATAATTATAATAATAATATAATAATGTCAATAAAATTTGATATAAGCTGAACTGAACTTAAACTCTACAAACTGAACTACACTGTCCCTATTTACTATGACCTTTTATGTGAAGCTGCTTCACATAATGTGACACAATCTACATTGTATAAGCGCTATACAAATAAAGGTGACTTGACTTAATATCGAGTGGAAGTCAGAATTAGAAATAACTCATTTTTATCTTTGCCATGATGACAGTGCATATTTGACTAGATATTTTTCATGATACTAATATTCAGCTTTAAGTGACATTTAAAGGCTTAACTAGGTTAATTATTTCTAGGAAAGTTTACCCACTGTTTCCTTGGTTACTGTAAGCCTCGTGGTTCCATCCCTAAGAGGGAAGAAATCACTTTCCCGAACTCTCGCATTCAATCTGCCCAGTTGGTGGAATGAACTCCCTAACTACATCAGAACAGCAGAGTCACTTGCTGTCTTCAAGAAACGACTAAAAACTCAACTATTTAGTCTCCACTTTCCTTCCTAATCTGTAACTGCCTCTCTGGCTATACCACTAACTGTACTCTCTCTCAAAAAAATAACAACATTACTAATGCTTTGCTTCTTAGACTTTACACACCTGAAACTTGTCTATAGCACTTGTTCACTGCTGCTCTTATAGTTGTGTAAATTGCTTCCTTGTCCTCATTTGTAAGTCGCTTTGGATAAAAGCGTCTGCTAAATGACTAAATGTAAATGTTAATGTAAATGTTAATTAGACAAGTTATGTTAATTAGGCAAGTCATTGTATAACAGTGGTTTGTTCTGTAGACAATCCAAAACAAATATTGCTTAAAGGGGCTAATAATATTGACCTTGAAATGTCTTTAAAAAATTAAAAACTGCTTTTATTCTAGCCGAAATAAAACAAGACTTCCGCGCCAGAAGAAAAAATATTATAGGAAATACTGTGTAACATTCCTTGCTCTGATAAACAAAATTAGGGAAATATTTGAAAAAGGAGGGCTAATAATTTTAACTTCATCTGTATATTATAATCTTTTTTTAAGTAAACAAAGTAATGAAGCGTGTTAAAAAGTAACAAGAAAGTATGTTATTTTCCCTTTTGCTTTTTTTTATTTATTTATTTTTTATATAGAGTAAGATGAGCTTAAAATTGAAATAAATATAACTTTTTACCACCACTATTTGACAAAAAAGCTTTGTCTCTTGTATTGAACAGGACTCTCCATTGAATCAGTACCCCTTGTTAAACACCATCACCTTGTAATGCCCTATCAATCTAAGTCCATTACAAATAACCCCAATGTCAGAGTTGTAATGAAATTATACCATTACATTGATCGCCGCGCCTCCATGCTCTCTTTAATTCCATTAAGTCTCCCGGCGCTCACCTGAACTCGAACTTCGGGCAGGTTGACTTTCATGGCCAGCTCTTCTCGGCTGTACACGTCCGGATAGTGGGATTTCTCAAAGGCGCGCTCCAGCTCGTGTAGCTGATAGGTGGTGAAGGTGGTTCTGTTGCGCCTATGCTTTTTTTTCGGCTGATCCTCATCTGGGACGTCCGGGGAACGGCTGTCACTCTCCACGTTGCTCCGCAGGTCTCCCAAATCTGCATCGCACTTCTCCGTGGAGAAAAGTCCGGTGTCTACAGAACAGGAGTGCCAGTTGTGAACAGACAAATACAGGTTTTTCGGATACTTATGTAGTGTTCAAGGAATAATATAATGCTGAAGAGTTATACTTAAGTATTTCCGTCCATTTTGCTTGGCTGCTAAAGTTGTTGATAGGCTTTTCGGGTGGTTACTAAAGCATGGATTCAGGGTTGTTGCTACCGCATTACTATAAATTTGCAAGGCATTGCAACAGGGCATCCCAAGTTACCAGGGTTTTCTATTTTATTGGATGTTCTTTGGGTGGTTGTTGCTAGTGTGTTGCTGATGCCTCATTCACACAGGGCGTCTACATTTAACCATTCCCGTTGATTTGAATGGAATTACCTAAATCTTTGCTGAACTGAATTGTGGGTACTTTGAGTCTTGTTGAATCTGTTGGTCACTGCAGTTGAAGTTGAAAAACTAAACTTTAAGCGCCATTGCAGGCATCAACCAATCACATCATTTTATGCAAATATTAGCACAGACGCTAGCCAATCACATTCATGCAACATCAGAAAATAGTAGTCTGTTAAAATGGAGAAAAAAGCTCCATTTGTAGGGTTGCTGCAAGGGCATTCCTGAGAAACTGCAGGTCTTCTGGGTGTTGCAAAGGTGTTGCTAGGCTTTTTGAGTGGTTACTACAGCATTGTTTTTAGGTTGTTGCTACAGCATTATTTCTGAAAGTTTCAGAGCGTTGCTAGGTGGTTGTCAGAGTGTTTCAGGTGGTTGCTTTGTAATTGCTTGTAAGACTTGAAATTAGTCATGTCACAGAGGTTTTCACACTGAATGACTATCTGGAGTAGCATTCTGTCTGTGCTGTGTTTACACTGTAGGATGAATCGGCGATGGAGTTTCACACTGCATGACATTACAATAGGTGAATCGCCGAAAACTTTCTCAGTCCACAAACTACGTTTCATAACCAAACACACGTGAGAAATGACATGGAAACCACGTGAGGTCACATAGTTTTTGTTAATACATGAGAAAGAAGCCTTTAGTGGGGTAGAAAATATGTCCTCACCTAGCCTTTAAAGGGAATTAGCAATTTCTTTCCAACCTTTTTCTTTTTCGACCAGGTTGTGGTATTGCTCAGATGACATGTCAAACAGACACTGGTGCTGCTGTCAAATTTACACTAGTTTTTCATTTCTTGGGTCCAAATAGACCAAAAAGTAGCCATTTTAACTTCTCCTCCAACCTCCCGCAAGCCTGCAGATACCCACACTAGTGGATGCTGCTCTCTGATTAGCTGTAGGTGATCGCTGATGTTATTTTTAATCAGAACACATCTCACACAGCATGATTTGAATCGCGGACAGCTCAAGATATTTAGCATGCCAAATATCTCATGGGTGTCGGCGACTCATCGGCGATTCTCTCAGATTGCGTCTTTGATACTTCACACTGTGTGATTGTTACTCACGTGAGCGAGCACCGATATTCCTGTGATTTCAGGCATTTGTCTGATTTCTCAACCTGTCGGCGAGTCAAAATCAGGGCTAAAAATCATGCAGTCTGAACTCGGCATTAGGTTATTGCTAGGGTGTTATCTAGAAATTGGTTACAGTTGTTCAGTGTTTCTATGAAATTGCCAGGATGTTTTTGCTTGTTGTGGCCAGCTTAAGGTGCACCGGTGCAATAATAATGCTGCCTAATCAGCATCTTGATATTCCACACCTGTGAGCTGAATATATTTTCTTGGCAAGGGAGAAATGCTCCCTAACACAAATTTAAACATGTATGTGGACTGTTTTGAGAGTCATTTTGTGAAAATGTTTGAAATCACAGTGAAGGGAGTAGTGTCTTGCTGTAGCAGATTCTGTTTTTGAGGTGTTTTCAGGACCTATTATCACTCAAAATCACTTTTATAAGGGGTTTAAACATCGTTGTGTGGCAACAGTCTGTGAATAAAAGCAGCTTCTAATGGTAAAGATGTATTATTTCATTCTTTTTATAATCAGCCTTGATAAAAGCAGCCTGCAGAAACACTTTGATTGACATTCTCACTTTGTACGTGTCATCAGAGGGGAAAAGCCCCACCCACTAGTGACCATCTCTCCCTCATTACCATAGGACGTTTGAGGACGTTACCATAGGAGTGTTTTTGAATCTGTGTGTTTTTAAATCTGCCACTATGCTGATACACAGGCTTTTTAGCTCCGCCCTCTTTTGAAAAGAGAATAATCTCATTTAAATTTAAAGCGACAGTCACCTAAACGGCTTAATAAATGGGCAGAATAGTGTGAAATTGGTGCATCTGGTCAGTTTTAAAGTCCATGTGAAATTCTATTTGTTGGTAGCCCTCATTGTTGTTCTATATGTAAACTATTATCACATGCAAGTTAAAAAATTTTATTTAAAAAATTGTGGTAATCATGGTAATGGTAATCTTCAATCAAATCCACAATATTTTTATCCATGCCTCTTACCATTAGATTTCTATGAGAGAATAATGCTTAAAAACAAAGCCCTGCCCCCTACTCAATAATCAGATTCAGTGAGAAGTACATTAACAAACTGAAATAAGTCTCAGCAACTTCCGGTTCACTCAGACATCAATACAAGACTCAATACTACTTATGCTTTTATGCCTTATTAAAGCGGTACATTGGAGTTCGATGTTACCCTTTCGGATATATGAATACCTAGCAAATAAGAGATTTGGGAGTTCCATCACAAGTAAGTCCTCCAGTAATCCAGCACGCAGATGTCACTGGTTAAACCTGCAGACCTCATGTGGCCAAGACTGCTAATCCATCCGCTAAGAGCTTCACTCAACACCGCAGCGTTTTTGGCCAACCGGCCTGACAACAGCGCAGATTTTCATTTCGAAGAAACCACTAAGAGCAAAGCGAGCCACATGTTGAGGTGGGGCAGATCCAGGTTGAATCTAATTAAGTTCGGCAGGATTAGAATCAGATCGTTAGTTCAAGTGTTAAACATCGTGCCGTACACAACTTTCATACTCAAACTTCAAATATATTTCATACATATTTCTTTTCTTTTTGTCATTAAATTTTGTACATTGTCACGATTAATCACATCCAATATGAAGTTTGTGTGTATACATATAAACAGAGATATATTTATTGTGTGTATATATAAACATATTCCGCTTGAAAGGTGCTGTATGCAAGTTTTTGCTTTTCTAAAGCATAAAAATACTATAAAATGTTTGCAGATATTTAAGAAACATGCCAAGTGAACATACTTTGTAACCCCGTGTCCGAACAACATGCTTCGTGACGAGATGCGCAGTGATGAGCAATTTTGCTGTTTGCACCAGACGAAACACGACAGAAATTTAAATACAGCCATTCAGAAGCACAAAATATGCACTCTCTGACGAAATAGTAACACTTATAATCTATTTAATACATATTATCCCTCTTTAACATTATTAAATTGTTAACATTATTAACATAGATTTTCAAGATCTGAGGTGAACTTTCTGCTGCTACTTTCAGTATATGGCCGTAAATGTCATGTAAAATGGCATTCAAACTCACATTATTAGCACTTTTTACACATTTAACACTGAATAAAGCACATGAGGTGTACCTGAGGTGAATGTCATAGTTTTCTGTTATTTATTCTGTGAGAAATTGAATATTTTTAATATGCATAAATTCAAGGTGTTGGTTAAGATAAAAACTCTTTTTAATATGGAAAATATTCCTTCTATCGGGTGCTGTTGCTTTTATTTAGAACACAGTTTAAATCACTCGCTCCTGTCCTCAATCTGGCAACCTGCACTTGCGTTTGTTTTGATCCAGAAGTGCAATACCTAGTTCAACCACTGGGTGTCAAACTTACATACTGCACCTTCAAATCACAGGAATTAATTACATTTTAAACTGCATTGAATAATAACCAGTTATTTTATATTGGAATGATGTTTAAAAAATTGTACAATTTAAATCACAGGAGTAAATTGCATTTTAAACTGCGTTGAATAATAATTTCCGTTATTTAAAAATTAATAATATGGCAACTTAAATTTTTTTTTATTGGAGTTTTCAAGTGATTAATCCAAAGTAATGCTTACTGTGTAGATTTATTATATTTACATATTAATACATGTGTATATAAAATGCAAAATATATAACTTTAAAAAGGGGCAACACTCTGACTCAGCGCTGTCGCCTCACAGCAAGAAGGTCGCTGGTTCGAGTCCCGGCTGGTCCCTGGCATTTCTGTATGCATGTTATTCCCGTGTTGGCATGGGTTTCCTCTGGGTGCTAATTTACTAGTTATTGAAGTGACATTTAAAGGCTTAATTAGGTTAATTAAGTTAAAGTTAGGGTTATTAGGCAAGTCATTGGATAACAGTTGTTTGTTCTATAGACAAACGAAAACAAACATTGCTTAAGGGGGCTAATAATATTGACCATAAGATTCTTTGTAAAAAATGAAAAACTGCTTTTATTCTATCCGAAATAAGACTTTTTCTCCAGAAGAAAAAATATTATAGGAATTACTGTGAAAAATTCCTTGCTCTGTTAAACATCATTTGAGAAATTCTGACACCAACTATATAAATACATGTCAGAATAAAGCCATGTTTCTCACCGTGGTACACCGGCTGCTGCTGGGTCTGGTCTGAGATCTGCAGGTGACTGTAAGGATCAGCGTTCACTTGTTTCTCCTGTTCTTCCAGCTGGTCTCCGTCCACTTTATGCGTCCCGATGGTCTCCAGCAGAGGATCCTGGTCTTTACTGAAGCCCAGAATGACGTCGATGCTGTGGACGCGGCCGCCCATGCCCGAAACGCCACCTTTGCCCAGGTCATGGTAGTTTTCTGTGGAGAGGCAGCCATCGTCCACCATGTTCATGGTATCCGGTGACAGATGCATCAATCTGCTCTTACAGTAAGTCTCTTCCAGGAAACAGTGTAAATGAAAGGGTGTAAATCCAGAGGAGAAGCAGGTTCTGGTTTGTGCCAGAGATTCCCTTTCAGAGGTCTGTTCAGGAGGAGAGCAAAGAGTTAACAAGATGCAGAGGATGTCAAAAGTAGGTGCCCGAGTGTGGATTACTTAATAGTTGTGTGTTTTTAAAGTCTGGACTTCTACCGTCTAGTCAGTCCTGATTTTGACTTAAACTATTATCAAAACTGCTGGCTTTACATCTGCAATATATTTTACTATTCATAGTTTCCCCAGACCAGACCATGTTTTAAAAAGATCTGTCTTTAATAATGAAATCTGGACTTATTTTTAGTTAATGTTGCAGGTTCTCCCCGTGTTGGCATGGGTTTCCTCCGGGTGCTCCGGTTTCCCCCACAGTCGAAACACATACGATACAGGTGAATTGGGTGAACTAACTTGGTCGTAGTTGAAGAGTGTGTGTGAATGAGTGTATTGGGTGTTTCCCATCACTGGGTTGTGGCTGGAAGGCCATCTGCTGTGTGAAACAAATGCTGGAATAGGTGGCGGTTCATTCCGCTGTGAAGACCCCTGATTAATTAAGGGACTAAGCTGAAAAAAAATGAATGAAGGAATATTTAAAATATAATTAAAATATGCTTATAGACTTATATTTATCAACTTGTACAACGAATCACAAGTGCTGTACGTAGCAGCGTTTTACAAAATCTTTTAAATAAATAAAGGTAAATAATCTGCCTAGTAACAATACATTTTAAACTTGATTTAAATATATGAAACTTTAAATAAACACTAAACTTCACTGTCCGTTTTCTTTAATTTTTTCTCATCTAATCTGAATCAGTTGTTGTTTAGAGTTTTTAATATAGATTTTAAATAGGAGATAATTCACTGATAATTGAATGCAGTCAATCAGAATTACTGTAATGTTGCAGCATCTTATGAAATGCTGTGAATATAGAAACAGAAGTAAATGTTTTGGCTATAATACTTTCTAATGTTAGTTCAATTTTATGAAAGTTAAATCAGTACTCACCTTTTCCTTTAAATTTTATATCTCATCTGAATCACTCAAACACTTTGTTGATTCCAAGCAAAATAAATGTATATGTAAATAACTAATGTTTATTTCCTACTTAAAATGTAGTCATTTTATTCACTATTTTCTTTTCACTTCATTAATATTAGACTTTTTCAGACTTAATTACCTAATGTAATCAACCAGAAGTGCTGTTATAAATATACAAAAAGAAGTCAATAACTTTGCATAATCTTGCAAAATAATAATAATAATAATAATGTTACATAGCCATGTATACACAATAATAATTCAGTTAATTTCAATGAAAAAAGCATTAAATCAGACATGAAATAAACTTAATTCTCTATTTACTTAAATTTGATGCCTCATTTGAATCACTCAGATGCCAAAATAAATGTTATTAAAAATCTCAACGTTTTTACTATTTAAAATATGATATTTGATATTTTTACTCACTATTTTCTTTCAATTAAAGTAATAGCTAAGTAGTATGTGCTAAAAGAACCCATGAAAAAAGGCTGTAAATAAACTTAATCAGAAAATCCTAGCTGGACAGAACATAATTAACTCATGTAAAAATATTACAAATATACAAACAGAAGAAAATACTTTGCATATTTTTGCCTAATAACAATAATTATAATAATAATACTAAAAAGAGTTACATACACTGTAAAAAAATTGAATGTTAATCCGGTTTCAACTATACAACATTTAACTTTTAATATTTTAGTCTGTTTGATTGCTGTACGTCGAGATGACTAGAAAAGTTCAGTTAAAACTAAAACATTTAAGGCAGCAAGGTTTGTTTTCCAGTGTAGTCATGTATTCTCAATAAAAATTGATAGTTAATTTGAACACAGAAAGCATTAAATCAAAAATGAAATGACACTTCTCTCATGTTTTACCTAAAATGATGAGTAAAAATACTACATTTTATAAAAACATTTGAAATAGCATTTATTTTGCTTGGAAACAACAACAAAATTTAATAATATTAGACATTCAACCAGTAGATAATTAATTTTCATGCAATTAACCAGGGGTTAAATAGCTTTTTATGAATTGTTATATATATACAAACAGAAGTAAAAACTTTGCATATTTTGCCTAATATTAATATTAAAAATAATATGTTACATAGTCATGTATTCACAATAATATTCAAAGTTAATTTGAACACAAAGCATTTAATCAAAAATGAAATGACACTTCACTCACGTCTTACCTATAATGATGAGTAAAAATACTACATTTTACAAATACATTTAAAATAGAAAATTTTGCTTGGAAACAACAACAAAATTTAAGTAATATTAGATATTCAACCAGTAGATAATTTTCATGCAATTAACCTAGTATTATATAGCTTTTTATGAATTGTTATAAAAATACAAACAGAAGTAAAAACTTTATATTTTGCCTAATATTAAAAAGAATATGTTACATAGTCATGTATTCACAATAATATTTAAAGTTAGTTTGAACACAAAGCATTAATTAAAAAATGAAATGACACTTCACTCACGTGTTACCTATAATGATGAGATAAAATACTACATTTTACAAATACATTTGAAATAGCATTTATTTTGCTTGGAAACAACAAAATGTAAGTAATATTAGATATTCAACCAGTAGATAATTAATTTTCATGCAATTAACCTGAAGTACTGTATGTAGCATTTTATAAACTATTATAAATATACAAATAGAAGTAAAAATTGTGCATATTTTGCCTAATATTAATATTAAAAATGTTACGTAGTCATGTATTCACAGTAATATTCATAGTTAATTTGAACACAGAAAGTATTACATCAGAAATGAAACTACACTTCACTCATCTTTTTCTTAAATATTGTTTTCAGTTAAAATAATGTTATTAAAATGTGTTTATAAAATGTAGTATTTTCACTCATTATTTTCATTCATTTTCTTTTCGGTTTAATCCCTTTATTAATCTGGGGTTGCAACAGCGGAATGAACCGCCAACTTATCCAGCATATGTTTTATGCAGCGGATGCCCTTCCAGCTGCAACCCATCTCTGGGAAACTACTCGCATTATTTTAAGTAGTATTAGACTTTCAACCAGTAGATAATTCAATTTTGTGCAATCAACCTGAATCAGTACTGCTATAAATACACAAACATTAGTAAATAAAGAAATATGCATGGTTTTGCTTATTATTATTATTATTATTATTATTATTATTATTATTAATAATAATAATAATAATAATAAGAAGAAGAAGAAGAAGAAGAAGAAGAAGAAAAATAACAACAACAACAGGGAAAAGCTCAACTTTAGTCAACTTTTTTCCTAATTTTTTATTTTGTTTCCAAGCAAAAACATACAATTATTTAAAACTTATTTGTAAAATGTACTATTTTTACTCATTATAAGTAATATTAGACTTTTAACCAGTAGATGATTTAATTTTATGTAATCAAGCTGAATTACTGTAAATAAACAGACAGAAATAAATATGCATGATTTTGCTTAATAATAATAATAATAATTATAATAATAATTACCATGATAACAGAAAAAAAACAAACTATACTCAACTTTTTCTTAACTGTTGTTGTTTAAATGTATTTGTAAAATATAGTATTACTGTAAATATACAGACAGAAATAATTAAAAATATGCATGATTTTGCTTAATAATAATAATTATAATAATAATTACCACGATAACAGTAAAAAACAAACTATACTCAACTTTTTCTTAAATGTTGTTGTTTAAAATGTATTTGTAAAATCTTGTATTTTTACTCATTTTTTAAGTAATATTAGACTCACAGTAAATCAAGCAATCAAGAATTACTGTAAATATACAGACAGAAATAATCAAAAATATGCATGATTTTGCTTAATAATAATAATAATAATAATAATAATAACAGAAAAAATAAAACTTTACTCAACTTTTTCATTTATGTTGAGTCTCAACCAGATAATAAAATTTTGTGCAATCAACCTGAATCAACACTGTATGTTACGTGTTATAAATATACAAACAGAAGTAAATAAAAATATGCATAATTAATAAAAATAATAATGATAATAATAATAACATAGCATGAAAAAAAACACCAAACTTCACTTACCTTTTCCTCCAACTTTCCGTCTCATCTGATTGAGTTATTGTTTAATTTCCATGCATGCTCTCAGATATTCTCACCCACTTTTAATGCACCACTAAAATACCCTATAGCGGGCAAAAAAAAAAAAGTCACCCAAAAAAGTGCTCATAAATTCCGGCGCACTTGGAAACATCCCATTGGCGGCGCAGCATATGGAGGTCTTGATCTTTAGAATGAAGCCATGAAAACTGTCCTGACGCGCAGAGGCCGGTGGCAGGAGAAAAACACTTAAGAGGTTTAATGACTACAATCCTTCCCCTTTAAGGATGATTGACAGCTCTACAGCACTAAACGCCACAGAGGGAGGCCTGCGCTAATGAAGCTCCACACAACGGCCTTTCAACGCGCTTTTGTCTAAATGATGATAATGGCGACCTACTGAAGTGTCCTGTAATCCTGCCGCTCTACAAAAGACAACACACCGTGTGTAAAGATGTGTTTTTCTTGTGCTGCCGAACGCTTTAAGTGTTGCGCCGAAATGATCAACGCAAACAGCCGGGTTTTGTGGTGGAAGGCATTGTGAAATAGTTTTATTGCTGTTTTGCATGCCATGTGCTTAACTTTGTGCTTAACCTTCTGCTGCAAGTCTTGAGGAATTCATTTTTTTTTTCATTATTTTTTTTATGCTTGGAAACTTTAAGCTGTTTAAATTGCACATTAAATCTAAAGGTCATGTAAATAGGGTCAAACTTTATTGCATAAATATAAAAAATAGTCTTAAACTTTGCATAAATGTTAACCTGTGTTCATTAAGATTTGGTTTGTGCTAATTTTTGTGCTAAAATTGTGCTAAAATTGTTAAAGTTTGTGCTATTTAAAAGTTAAAATAATATTTTAATGCTTATTATTAATATTTTAATAATATTGTAATACTTAATATAGACTTATAGTTAACTCAATTAAGTTGAACATTGCTAAATTTAATTTGCTTCTTTAAATTCAACCCATAGGTTGTTCATAGGAATGTCTTGTATTGATGAAGTCTTAAGTGTCAAATGAAATCATGATGCATTAATTCCTGGTTTAGGATTATCTGATAAATACACAATATGAAAAATAAAACAAACAAAAGCATTTATTATCTTGCTAAATTAAATTGTTGTTACTAACAGATTTATTTAAAAAAACATGATATTATTATTATTATTATTATTATTATTATTATTATTCTGTAAAAATATTATACAATATTCTAAATATTATTTTGTGTGTAAAATATATATATTAAAAATGACAGTAATGTACTGAAAC
Organism: Danio aesculapii; assembly: GCF_903798145.1. Taxonomy (NCBI): domain Eukaryota; kingdom Metazoa; phylum Chordata; class Actinopteri; order Cypriniformes; family Danionidae; genus Danio; species Danio aesculapii. The sequence continues at coordinate 55,692,698 of NC_079436.1, forward strand.
TGAATTAATGTTATTCAAAGATACATTTTCTGCATTTTTTTAAATCTTAAGTGTCACATGAAATATAGAAATCATCATACATTCATTCATTTTTTTTAGGATTATCTGATATACACGCTAAAAAATAAAACAAAAAATGCAATTATATCCACTTGTAAAGCGACGCAGTGGCGCAGTAGGTAGTGGTGTCGCCTCACAGCAAGAAGGTCGCTGGTTCGAGCCTCGGCTGGGTCAGTTGGTGTTTCTGTGTGGAGTTTGCATGTTCTCCCCGCGTTCGCGTGGGTTTCCTCCAGGTGCTCCAGTTTCCCCCACAGTCCAAAGACATGCTCCATAGGGGAATTGGGAAGGCTAAACTGTCCGTAGTGTATGAGTTTGAGTGAGTGTGTATGGATGTTTCCCAGAGATGGGTTGCAGCTGGAAAGTTGGCGGTTCATTCCGCTGTGGCGACCCCGGATTAATAAAGAGACTAAGCTGAAAAGAAAATAAATGAATCCACTCGTTAAATAAAAAAAAATTTGCTTTTTATTAGATTTAAATTGTTAGCATTTTTATTCTTCTAAAATATATATATATAAAATATATATATTTTATAAATATACATACACTACATGACAAAAGTCTTGCTGCCTATCCAAGTTTTTGGAACAACAAATAATAACTTCGAGTTGATCATTTGGTATCAGAAGTGACTTATCTAGAGGCCTTTACTTTTCATATTACGCTTATTTTACCAAAATAAAGTGTGATCATCCCTTTTTTTTTCATTTATTTTTGAATGATTTCATTAGGACAGTAAGGTCTGACTTTGCTTAGATAAAAGTCTCGTCACTGAACCTTCAATAATGTCCAGTATAGAATATGTCGTCATGCTGCAGTGGAAACAGAATGAATATTGTGTCTGACTCCATCATGAGCTTGGAGGACTGCATCCATACATCTCTGCAATGACTCAAATCACTGATTAATAAAGTCATCTGGAATGGCAAAGAAAGCGTTCTTGCAGGACTCCCAGAGTTCACCAAGATACTTTGGATTCATCTTCAGTGCCTCCTCTTTCATCTTACCCCAGACATTCTCAATAATGTTCATGTCTGGACACTGGGCTGGCCAATCCTAGAGCACCTTGACCTTCTTTGCTTTCAGGAGCTTTGATGTGGAGGCTGAAGTATGAGAAGGAGCGCTATCCTGCTGAACAATTTGCCCTCTCTTGTGGTTTGTAATGTAATGGGCAGCACAAACGCCTTGACACCTCAGGATGTTGATGTTGCCATCCACTCTGCAGATCTCTCGCACACCCCCATACTGAATGTAACCCCAAATCATGACTTTTCCATCACCAAATTGACCAATATCTTGAGTCCATTTAGTAAGTCAAAGTGAACAAAATCATCACTTCCTTATAAACTTAAGCAAATATTAGGCAGAGAAATGTAGTTTTGTTCATTTGGCGAAGCCACAGTGTTGTTTTTTCTTTAGTAAATGAGTTGTGCCTCAGAAGACGAAGACAAAACACAATGGGTGCAATGCAGTGGCGTGAGATGCTCTTTGAGAGCGCAGACAGATGCTCAAGACAGTTCTCGAGGTCATAATAATACTGAAGCACTGTAATGACGGACTGATGGCTGAGGGGTTTTAGAAATGAGCGAAAAAACAACATTTCAAATCTTTTACAATGTGCTGGAAATGCTGCTTTGTCCATTAATGCACGTTTTTATCATCACAAACTAAATCACATCACTTTACTAATGCGCATGCTGGAGTTTATTCAGTAAACAGTTTTCCATTGTAATTGATGTGCATTTCTATTATCAAATAAAGTTTATCTTATACTGAGTTGCGCAAAAATTGCCAAAATTGACATAAAAAACATGTGCGCTAAATTTGTGTGCATCCATTAAGGATTTGTTTAATGCAGTATTCCAGTATAGGTGCATGGAAACATAGCTACTGTTTGTATTAAATAAAATGTTTCTCAGGATAAATGAACGGGCTGTCTAATAGATTGGCTTTACCTGCTCATAATTACTCTAAACAGAGCTCATGTGGCTCATTAGACTCAGATCTGACCTCATCAAGAGACGCCACACTTGACCTTAGATTGGCAAACAAACTACTCAGGCTCTTTATTAATTGTTTTAAACGTGGCTTCTCCACGTTCAGTTTGAGAAAGTCTGGTCTTGCGGTGGTTTCTTTAAATCCATTGGCCAGGTTAATTCCTGACTGACACGGAGATCAACCCTCACCTTAATGAGACTACAGAATCCTCCAGAGATTTCCCCTGGCCTTAATGACATCTAAAGATAAGTTTAAGAAGCCTTGGTTGACCAATTATCATCTCTAGAATAGAAGGAAGGTCGATTTTGCATTGATTTATTATACTGACACATGATAAATGACACTTTTTGTAATGTTTTCAGCAGGTTGTAACTCGTAATGGAAAGGTTTTTTGACTTCTACACTTCTGCAAAACACTTCTGTGTAAATTTAGCTTCAGATTAGGGGTTGAACCAGCCTGATCTCACGAGTAAACGTAAGTATTTTACGTTTTGACAGTTTAGTGGCTAATTCGGTCGTACGAAATGGTACGATTTTAAAAAAGGGCGTGGCACCTAACCCCGCCCCTAAACCCAATCGTCATTGGAGGATGAGCAAATCGTACTAAATTGTACAAATTAGATCGTACGAATTAGCCACTAAAAAAAAAAAGTTATGAATTGCCGTGAGATTGTGTTGGTTGAACAACTTCAGATTTTTGATAGTCGACTTATGTTATCAAAGTCGAGTCGACGTCGACTAGTCGCTGTTGACGTCATCAATAAAACAAGACGCAAATGTTTTGCAACACGCCACAATTTGTGATTTTATTTGCAAGAAAAATATATTCACATGCTCTTTGACAGCTCATAACACGTTGCAAAACAATGCAACATTACCAATTACTGATTTTAGCGCAAAACAAATACACAGTCAACACATTCATTTCGTTAATAATGCAACATTAGCACCTGGGGTAATTTTACTGCTGAATAAAAGCTGTCAACACATTGATCTCGCTGCACGTTCTAGAAAGAATGTAATAACAAATAGTTTAGTGTAGATTTAAAGCATACGTTATCAGCACACAGATTCATATGAAGTTATTAATAACGTATGAAAGACAAAGGCTATAATGTTACGTTAAGACATATTACACTGTCAGAGACTTGCTCAGATGCATATTTACCGCTATGATCGTGCACGCTAGAAAGCTGCTCAAAATCCTGCTCATGTCGGGCATTTTCGCAGTTACTGGCTCATCTTGGTCATTAGACGTCTCCTCGCTGCACATCTTCACCGATAATGTTTATACATGCTGTGAAATTTGTCACCTCCGCGGCTGCGCACTTCACAGTTACTGCGTGCTTCACGGTTTATTCACAAAATATGTCCGCGTCTACACTTTGTAGAGGGCAACAGCTAATCACATTAGTTTTCCAGGGTTTCTTAAACGTCATTGGCTAGCATCTGCTCTAGGGTATTAGCATGAAGCGATCTAACTTGGATCTTTTTGACTATTTAAAGTTCACTCAAAGTTCACGTGAATCTTTGACACAGACATAAGAAAAATAACATTTAAAAAAATTACTGTAAATAATCTGATGGCAGTTTCATTTAGTTAGCTGTGTGTAAAGCTGCCATGTATTTCAGGTCAAACCATGTGATCTGCGCAGCGCAACTAGTCGACGTCAATCAAAAAGCGTCACGGCAGAGCATTAAAGTCGACTAGTTGACCTCTAGTACAGATAAAGCTGCGGTCACACTAGACTTTTCTCCTCATAGACTTCCATTCATACTCATGCGAATGCATCAGACCAGAAACGCAAGCTCTTGCGGCAAGTTTCGCAGGTCGCTGCGTTGGAAAGTTCAAGCTTCGTGAACACTGACCTGCAAAATCGCACCACTTGACTGCGTGAGACCAACCGAGGATCAAAACATGACCTCTCTGGATAGAAATTTAAAACATGAAGCAATCGCTGGCTTTTTTAAATGTCTAATCATCTTGTTTAATCCCGCCCCTTTTCACAGTGCCGCACGACAGAATTTCGCTAGCTCAAACTGTAGTGTGACCGCAGCTTAAAGGTGAAATGTGTCATTGTTCAAAGCATACTTTACTACACTTTACACTGCTCACCTATGGTCTAACTAAAGAGCATCTAGCTTAAAGAAGCTCCAAGTTGCTTTATAGTAATGTTTTGGTAAATTTACTGAGAATATCTAGATTGTTTAGTGCAAGAGAAATGTTTGTAAGTGGTCTCAAAGATCTCAAATTTCGCTCACACGTTCTCTTCTCGCGTAAATCCACTAGAGGATGCAATATACACTAATATACACCAAACAACGACATGACTCGTGGCTGAACTATCATAGTATGATGCATCGTTTGGGAAAAGAATATTTGTTATTCTTTTGTACTGTTGACAATCTCACGTTAGAAATGTTTGTCTTGTTCCGGCGTATACAGAATTTACTTGCGCCAAGCGCACACACATAACATTAGACCTGCGTCAGCAAACAGCTTGTAACAACCCAGGCTCATTCTGAGAACTTGGTCCCGGGGACGTTTCTGGAGACCGCGAAATACGTCCCGGGAGGTACGTATTTTTGCAGTTTTTGTTTTCGGGAATCCGCGAGAGGCCGCTGTGCGCGCTTTTTCCCCGCGCCGTTCTCGCCTAAACCTGCTAGAGGCCGCTGTCGAACAACCTTCCACCTGTCTGCCTGGATGACAGAATGATTGACCGTGCGACCGGCCAATCGGCTGACCCACCCTCCTCCGTCCCTAAACCCAAACAATGACGATTCACAGAAGCCGTCCAGAAAAAGAAAAGCCCTCGTCTAAATTTTACCACGTTTTCAGATTTTGACCACATTCTCACCCTGTGATGTACTTGTTCGCTTCATTTTTTGGATTTTGTTTGTGTTTACTTGCCTGATTTCTGGAACCGCTCTTCCCCGGACTCGAACCCGGTCGTCGTCGTGGTCAGCCCCTCTCTGCGCCTCGAGTCTGCCAGAGTACACGAAGAGCTAACCGGACAAACTGGTTGCAGCGGGAAAGCCCTCCACACGGAGGCGAGCGGCCGGCAAGCGCCGAAAGGAACGGCGTCACACCGCCCCGCAGCGTTCGCTTTAAAAAAATGAAATGCAGCCGTACATACCCCCGGCTACGTATTTCCTACGTCTCCAGAAACGTCCATGGGACTACGTTCTCAGAATGAGCCTGGGTTGACTTGCATTTAATAGAGTGACGATGGCGGAGAGAACCAAACGGTCAAGAGTATGGCTATATTTTACCAGAGTGGACACTAACAATGCTAATTGCAACAAATACAACAAGTTTTTTTTTGTTCAAGCGGAAAACACAAGCAATCAGGCTTCAGGTGCATTAGCAGCAGACAGACAAATGCAAAGTTATTGACTGTTACAGCATCCACATCCTCATGTGATTGACTGCTAGCATACGTACCTAAGCTCACTCTAAATTAGTGTAATGTTAATAAACACACAGTTACATTAAAAATATATATATTTTTTTACTGTAGTATCCTAAATAAATCTTAAACATTAAAAATGCATTTACATTACTCTATTTACAAACAGATAATGCTTGTGAGGAAATGATAAACTGGTTTAACTGTATTACTTTTAATCCCAAACACAAGTTGTGTCCTAAATTGCATACTCATGCACTATTCTAGGCCATTTTGTAGTATAAATAGTGCGTTCACACTGAAAACTCTAAAATAATGATTGCACTTTAATTACCCGGATGTTGCACTTATTCAACCGGTAAAATAAAGTGTGTAATGATGGACACTTCACGCACTCAACGACCGCAGTTTTGCTCACATAGCAAAAGGGGCGGAGCTATCGGGCCCACACGTTGGATTACTTTATTTTTATTTTGGATGGTAAAAGCAGTATTCTCCTACGAGAATATTCCCTATGGTGAATGTGGTTATACTCATAGCAGGTATTATTTGGTACTTTGGTCATTTATTTCACTAATTTGGCGGCCGTCAAACATCATCTGGGAAACGGTTTGAATTTCCGCTTAGTAAAAAAACATTAGAGTTCCATTTGGGACGACATACATATACTCTGCTGTTGAGTGTGTGTAAGTGCATGAGTGTATAGTGTGCCATTTGAGACGCAGCTACAATTAATTCTTTCAAGTAAATGTGTTAATGATAAAACATAAACCTTAGCCACAGCTGACTGTTTAACTGCATTTTGCAACTCAAAAGAGGGTATTTTCAACTGCAGGGAGCACTGACTCTGCAGGGAGTTTACTGACTCTTTAGTTTAGGTCATAATTCATGTTATTACATTTACATTTACATTTAGTCATTTAGCAGACGCTTTTATCCAAAGCGACTTACAAATGAGGACAAGGAAGCAATTTACACAACTATAAGAGCAGCAGTGAACAAGCGCTATAGACAAGTTTCAGGTGTGTAAAGTCTAAATTAAATACTGGCTTATATTACCTACCTATTATTAAGATATTGAACTGTTGATTAGTATTTGTAAAGTATGATCTTATTTTGCTAAACCCAACAACTGCCTTACTAACTATTAATAAACAGCTAATTAGTAGTTTATTAAGCTAGTAGTGTTAATTGTTTGTTAATACCGTGAATTGTGACCTAAACTAAAGGGTTAACATTTTGGATTATTTTTTATGACAACAACAATGATGGTTTATTTATTTAAAATACATTTAAAACAATCCACGTTGACCAATGCACTTCACAAAAACTAAAACCACATACAACAAAGAGTAAGTCATAGACCAAATCAAGTATGTCAGCGCCAATGGTGTAGTAGTTAGTGCGTCGACACGTGCTCACGGTGACCTGAGTTCGATTCCTGCCTCGAGATCCTATACCAGTCCTTCTCTCTGCTCCCCACATTTTCTTGTCTCTACTCTCCTACTGTCCTATCAATTAAAGGTGAAACTTACACGCTCAAAAGCCAGTAAAATAGAAAATAAAACCCAGTTCATGTGTTAAAGGCTTTGTCAAACAGTTGGTAAAACAACAGAGATGGTGCAGAGAAGTTTCATGAACTTTAGGGTTTGTATCTATGCAGAAATTAAAATTTAATCTTCAGATCTTTGCAGATATCTTTCAAGTGACCATTAAACTGAAGTGACCATAACCTGAAATGACCACAACCTGAAGTGACTGTGATTTGGGTTTCAGTGGTAATACAGACTGACAGCGACTGTGGTGACGGACCCTGAGCCTGCTGTCAGTTTGACCTCAGCTTAAAAAAAAAAACAAAGGTTTATTTTAGTTCCCTTCCCTGACGTTAAATTACAAAAAACAGTCTGAATTCAGATGTACACATCCCTGTCATCAGTACGGATGGACAGATGTGATTCACAGGGCCAAATTGTTTTCTAGATGGACTAATTACACACTTTAAACTCTTGGATTTTCTAACAAACCCCAGTGGGTCTCTTATATTGGGATTCTTCCTATTAAAGAGGCTTTTAGGCCATCTGGACATCAGTGAAAGGCCCCAGTGCTCAAACTAAACCAAAGACTTTAATGTCACTCATATTCAATTCAAGTTTGTATAGTGTACAAATATATCAAATATAAGTTATTACACACAGACATGGTTAACCTAGTTAGTTTTATAGCATAAAGGTGATGCCTATGTGTACATGTTTAATGAAGTGTATTTGTGTTGTAGAGTTATACAGTAGTTTTGAATGTGGGGAATAATGTAATGGGCTGCTCAATAACGCTAGTTTGTCACAGTTCACTCTATTAACTACTGGCTTTTTTTTATCATTAGTGACTGTGTTATTACTAGGCCCACGGAATCTGTGCATGCAGATTTCCGTAGATTTTTAGCCCATTATTAATTCTGTTTATTTACTTGAGTAAATGTGTAAATCTATATTAATTCAGTTTTTTAATTAATTACAGTAATATTATTGACTAATATGAAAATGTTGATCTTATTTATGTACAATGCCGTTTGTAAAGTAATATTTTCTGTCTTTTAGTAGATATATTATATGAGAGACTTGATTTGTTTACCAAATAATCTAATTGGATTTAAACATTTAATAAAAGTTAAAAAGATATTTTTTATTTCACAAATTAAGTACTTTGAACTGTTCATTAGTATTTGTAAAGTATTAGTTATGAAATCTGCAGATTTTTACCAAAATTCTCAGCAGAAATAGCAAAAAAGGTCCACAGATTTCATCTGGCCCTAGTTGTAGTTACTCCAGCCTGATCTCACGAGAAAACGTAAGTATTTTACGTTTTGTCAGTTTAGTGGCTAATTCGTACGAGTTCAGTCATACGAAATTGTACGATTTTAAAAAGGAGGCGTGGCACCTAACCCCGCCCCTAAACCCAACCGTCATTGGGGGATGAGCAAATCGTACTAAATTGTACGAATTAGATCGTACGAATTCATATGAATTAGCCACTAAATCAAAAAGTTACGAATTGCCGTGAGATTGTGTTGGTTACTCATAAGTGTCTGCTTTTATATTTACAGTATGTCCTTGTTTTGGTTAGATTAATATTTGCAGGTAGGGAAAATCTGTTTGTTCACTTCTGCTATTTATATTTTGACTTTGCATTTCAGTGTATACTTTAATTGCTTCTAACCTGCATATTAGAACAGATAAGGATGCAAACATACTGACAGTCATAGGTACCATTGTTATTGGTCAGTGATGCTATAGCATTTAGCACAAATCCATCAAATTCTTCTTGCTGGTTCTTTCTATGAAGGAATTCTATTTCTAGTCATCTCAACTTGCATCAGTAAAACAGACTAAAAATATTAAGTTCTACTTAAGTTATAAAACTGAAGTGACCAACTAGCTTGAGTGACCAACTTTAAGTTAAGTTATATATAAGTTAATGTAACATACAAACATTTGTTGTCATGATTTTTATCATATAGTGTTTGCAGTACGCTATCAACTAACTGCACAGTTACCACTGAAATTACCCTAGCAACCAACTTAAGTTCCCTAGCATCTACCTAGCAACCACCAATAATTTATTTAAATTAAGTAAATTATTCTTAAAACAAAGAACAAATGTCTGCCTTTGGGGTTGATAAATTTTCTACCCCAATTTTTCTTACTCCATTTTCAGAGATTTTTTTTCCTGAATATTTATTTATTTTATTTTTTTTCACTGAATGTTTGATCATTTAGCATTAGATAATAATGTTTCTTGATTAATGGCAAATCTTGTTTAAATATTTACTCTGGAAGACAAAGACAAAGGAAATTAGGTAAAGGAAACTAAGTTTTGCTTTGCAGTACATGTATATCTGTAAGCAGTTGTCTGACTGGTGTTGATCTGCTTCAGGACACAAGACTGTTAAATTTACACTGTAGTTAATCCAATCACACCCACAAACCTTGATTTAAAGAAGTGACCCATAGGTATCCTGTGTTAATTGCATTCTACTTATGCAGATATAGGTCAAAGGTTTAAAAGGATGTTGCTGCAGTCTTAACATTTGTGCATTTAGCTTTTATCTAAAGCAGTTTATGACGCATCGAAGGTTTACTTTGTATTAAATGATGTATTCTTAATTTAAAAAAATGACAACACATGTTTTTATGTTACTTGAATTGTTGAAAAATTGTTGAAACCTGATTTAAATAAGTTAAAGGAACATTACACTTTTTTTTTTGGAAAAATATGCTTTTTATATACCCCCTATAACCCCTCAGAGTTAAAATATTGTTAAGGTGCTCTGAGTTGCTCTTAGGCTGTAGGTGGTTGCTTTTAGGGGATTCTTCTATAATGGTTGAAGGAATTAAAAAAAAATATGATCAATTAGTCCTGACAGCATATGTTTTTTAGGTCATTGTAACTTATAAAATTAAGTTAGAACATTATTAACTTAGTTTAATAAGTTAAGCTGTTTTAAAGATGCTATATGTACGTTTTGACTCTTTTCAAGTGTAAAAATACCATAATATGCAGATATTTAAGAGACATGCTACGTGAACATTCTTGTTTATCTGAAAAACAATGCTGAAGTCAGATATTCTGCTTTGTAAATGTGTTTTTCGTGCCAGAACACTGTCTTTGGTCATTTTAACCTGCCCAATGCCAGTTTAGCCAATTATAATTCAGCACCCCGGGTGAAAAAACCACATATTTCATTCATTCAGTCAGAAAGGCTCTTAAAGCATGCGTCTGTGACCGAAATGCAACCTCCGGTGGACAGTAGCCTCCAAAATGAGATGCAGATTAGGTTATCAATTATCAAAGAATATAAATATTACGATCGTTATTTTGTAACTGTGTGTCAACAACACGCTACTTTTGCAGTAATGAGCAATTTGGCTGTTTGCACCAGATGAAACACGACAGAAATTTAAATATAGCCATTCACAAGCACAAAATATGCATTCACTCAAGAAATGGTGAGGTTTATAATCTAATTAATACATATTAACCCTTTTTAATATTATTAAATGTACATGCTCAATCACTGATACGTGTTTGTTTGCATTATTTCACTGTTCTAAAGTTCAATATAAAACAGTTTGTTTTATCTTCCAGATCTGAGGTGAACTATCGGCTGCTGCTTTCAGTATATGGCAATAAATGTCATGCAAAACGGCAATCAAACTCACATTGTTAGCATTTAACACTGAATAAAGCACATGAGGTGTACCTGAGGTAATCACAGTTTACCCTGTTGTTCACCTGTGAGAAATAGAAGCCGTTTCTAATCAATTCGAGGTGTTGGTTAGGACAAAAACTCCTTTTATTATGGAAAATATTCCCTCCATTGAGTGCCATTGCTAGAACACGACTTAAGTAAGACACGCTCCTCAATCTGGCAACCTGCGCTTGCGTTTGTTTTGATCCAGGAATGTAATACCTAGTTCAACCACTGGGTGTCAAACTTACACTGCACTTTAAGTAAGTTTAACATAATAAAATTCAGTGGACTCATAAGGTCAATTTGATTCAGCTTAAAAATTTAAGGCAACCAGGATTTTTTACAATGTACGAGTTGTTTCTAGGCTGTTGATAAGGGTGATATGGGTGGATGCTTGCTATGTGGTTATATATAACACATTAATTACACATTAATTAATATTTTAATAACAGGATTGCATAATACCTGGTATTGAAATATTAATTAAATTATCAGCACTGTCTCAGTAGTTTTGTCTTATTTTCTCTACAAATATCAAATCATACTTAACAATAAAAACAAGATAATATCTGCCAACAATGTCAGAAAATATAACTTCTTTAAAGGAAAACCTTAAAAAAATACATTTTGGATAAGGACCAATTTTATTACAAATTTTATGTAATTAGTATTATTGTGGCTTATTATGAATTTGCTATCAATGAGATATTGGCTGTTTATTAGTACATATTTTACATGATCTTATTCTATATCCCTAATACCCAAGCCTTTAAAGACTACCTTAATAACTATTAATATGCAAATTACGAGATTGAGTCAAAAGTCAGTGTTAATGATTTGTAAATAACGAGAATTGTACCTTAAAATGAAGTGTGACTAAGAAGTATGTTATGTATGTTTATTTTCTCAAGCAAACATATTTTAATTTAAGAATGTTTGCACACTTCTACTGATAAACAAAATGAAAACTACTGGGAAAAGATACCTTTTTTGGTAACTAGCTTTAGTAACTTCCACAAAAGCTCAGTTTATATGTGCATATATTTAATAATTGTCTTGATTGCATCTTTAAGTGTTTTGGACAAGCTCTTAATTAAAGTATGGTGATCTGCTTTTACAATTGTTTTGGTTATTTTTGGTTATTTGGTTAACATTTACATTTTGAACTTGCATTTTAACCTGTTTTGATATACATTTTCTTTTACTTTTGTTACTTCTGGTCTGTGAAAGCTGCTATATAAATACAATTTTACTTACTTTTTACTTTCTGCACTTATATATGTCTTATTTTGTGGAAGTAATAAATGTAATGAGTACAGTATATTATCCCTTGACATCGACATCGAAAATCACAGCGATAAACACAACCGATAGTTGGCTTAGCTAACCGAGTGAAGAGGCCAATAATCATTTTATCACGTTAAAATATTAAGGCTGCCCTTCTTTGCTTGTTTCCTCATTATCCTAATTGGGAGCAAATTAGCTAAGAGGTGCAGTGTAGCTATCAAGCTCCTTAGTTTTATCAGAAGACAATTTAAGCCTCGCAGATCCTATTAGTGACAAAGCAGATAACGCTTGAAGGAGCTGTGTCAGCTTACCACAGGACAGGGGGAAGGGAGATAGATAGATAGATAGATAGATAGATAGATAGATAGATAGATAGATAGATAGATAGATAGATAGATAGATAGATAGATAGATAGATAGATAGATAGATAGATAGATAGATAGATAGATAGATATTCTGTAGTGGAGCATAGATAGTATTTTGGGTGGTCACAAGGTTGTTGCTACAGTTTTCTAGATCAGTGGTTCTCAAACTTTTTACACCAAGTACCACCTCAAACAATATGTCTTTCCAAATACCACCATGATGACCAGCGTTAAAATGCAGTAGTGTAGTAGGCCTATAATTTGTCAGCTACAACTCTGCACAGTTAAAAAACGAGGCAGATTTATTAATAATAAGGATATTTATTAATGTTACCACTTTAGACATTACAGTTTGAACATTAATACTGAACTGTGCTTACAAAAACTTAAATATTTAAATTAAAATGTGCTTTTAAAAGTTATTTAAATAATTAAGTACTATACTATAAAGTATTAAAAATAAAATGTTGTTTATGAAAAGTAAAAAACATATAGTAGCCTATTCATCAACCTGGAGATGTTGCTCAGACCACATAAATATACATCTCATAATATTCATATATAAACCATATTTGATAAGTTTAGAAATATATGTTGCATGTACATATGAACATTTGTATATCTTTGAAATTAAAAATTATTTTTATAGTAATCCAGAAAAACAAACAAAAAGCGCTCAGGGGTAACTCAAATATTTGGTCGGTGCTCTTTTGGTGAGGGATTCATCAAAACATCAACAGAAATTAGTCCAAGGCACTCAGAAAATGTGGAAATTATTATTATTTCTATAGTATTTTGAAAATGATTTGCAATTAACAATTAAGAAATTAGATCTGCTAACAGCGTCTCATTTACAGTGTCAGTAAAGCGGTCAAATTAGTGATAATGCATAAATACACTGTTTGACCAACTCCCAAGTGATTTATCTATTCATATGTGCAGCATTTGCAGGATTTAGTGTGATTGAGATCACAGCTTAAGGGTGCTTTCACACTAGCACTTTTGGTCCACACCCATGTTCAATTGATGTTAGAGTTCGGTACGTTTAGCTAGTGTGAAGGTGTCTTCTGAACTCGCGTGCGCACCCGTGAACTATACCCGAGTCCACCTGAATGAAGTTCGTGCAAACTGGTTTACTTCAGGAATGAATGCAATTGTACCAAATAACAGAAGTGAACCGCCAAAAGTACAACAAACTATCGTTTTCATAACGTTCATTCATGTGTGTGTCGGTGTATCACATGCTGTACCTTGGTGACAAGCAGGACCGAGCCAGGGCAAACACAGTGTTAATGTCTGCTTGTCTCCCCCAAAAACAGCTCCTGCAGACATTGCGTGTTTTAATATTTTTGCGCAGAAGGACGCTATTCGGTTTCTGTATAGATTCAGTAAAAGCAAAAAGGCTACGTCTTTCCATCTTGGCACTTTGCTTTCGTGGCTATCACCTAGCAACAGCCATACACACAACAGCAGCTTGATAACACAAGCGTACCAGTGTTCAGAAGGAAAAAATACAGTGTGAACACAAACCAACCGAGAAGGTGGCAAGAGGGGACAATTGAACCTGGGTTCGGTCCAGACAATTGCACCCTAAGTGAATTGTGGAGTTTGCGTTAACTATGCTCACGACCACCATTTTCATGCAGATAAGGGTAAGGTTCACAGTTTCTCAGTCTGTGCACACATAGAATAACTTTTAACAAAGTCCCTTTAAGGCAAGTCATTTCACTTGCCGATCATCTTTGAAACGCCTCTCAGACAGTATCCTTAGGCATTCTGTTTGAATGGGGAAACATTCAATTCTCAAATTGCTTTGCAAGCTTACTATTAAATTTCATATTAGGAATCACCAATGAAAGTAACAACAACTGTCTCTTTAGATTAATTTCTAAATGTTCCAGTCACACACAATCAGGAGAAACACACATCTGGTCCAAGCCCCTCCCCCGGAGAGCCTACCGTACCTACCTACGGTATGGTACGGCTCGGTATGCTTTTATGGCCGTTTCCACTGTCAGAAGAGTACCTAAATGCGAACTGTACCACTTTTTGGTCACTCTTTGCAAAGGGTACCATAAGGCAAAGCTAGACGCACAGCTGAACACTATTGGTTTACAGAAATACGTCATTCGCTCATGCAACAAGCCAGAATGAAAACAAAAAACTGCATGTTTTAAATACACAGCTGAGACATTACACTGTAATAATACAGACATATAATAACAAGCCATGGTCAACCCAAGCTCAAACAAACCTCATCTTCGTCTTGATGAACAGCCACAAAGCCAAGAAGAAGAGCAGATTCTACCCTGTGCCCCATAGTTTTTTACAGGCCAGTTTAAAGCGTGAGTGGTTTTGCTTTCTTGCTTGCACTCGCGTGCGCGTCTATATTTGAAATAACAAACTTCTTGAGCTGATGATGATAACGTGCGCTTGATTATTGACATGCTTTTGAAAACCCAATCTTTCTAGAAATTGACAAACTCGAGAGTGACGCACGAAAAAAACAAAGGAGAAGTCGGAAAAAAAGGAGCATGTTATTTTTCAGCAAACATGAACAAAATGCCATGTTTAACTAATTATCTTCATCTTTTGGAATATTATGAACTCAGAATGATGGAATTGTTCTCTAACAAGAGGCTACATGTGCTGGTGAAGATTACAGACACAGAGGAGAGGTTTGCACTGACTGTGGGCTATATTTCCTGTTGTTGTTGAACCTAAATAAGGACTAAATGTATGCTGTGTGTAGTTTTTCTGTAATTGGTAATAGGGCTGTGCAATTAATCGAAAATCCGATATCGATTTTGGCTTCTAACAATTATGACAAAACATTCGTGGAGATAAACTATTATTACATTATACACCGCCCCTTTCCAGTTATACACATTTGTTGTTCTGCAAAACTCAGTTTCAAGTGAAAATGACCTAAAAGCATGTGCTGTAATGTAACGTTTGCAGCATGGGATGCGAATCATTCATTGATGTACGTTCGGATCATTCATGCTTTTAAAAGTGCAAACAAGACCGCATGCTTCTGTGTGTGTGCGCACTTAGCCTCAGAGACGAACAGAACACACAATCTAAAGTCATCTTAATGCGAGCGCTGTAATGGTCAAATACATGCAAATGTGTGTCAGAACGCGGTGTTTAGTGATTATTCATATTAACCCTCATTTATGTAATAAACAAACGAGTTGAGAATCAAAAGACATGTGAAAGAGAAACTATAAATCAGAACCGTACTGCTCTTAAAGTGACAGCGCGCAATATTCCTGCTGCCTAATGTTTATCATTAATCAAACAACAAAAGGAGAAAATCCCTCACTGCTCTTGACTGAAGGACTTTTGTAGCTGAAGTTTTTTTTTCTTACAGTGAAGATGCTTAAAGCACAGTTTGTTTCATATTTTATTCTATTGTATTTATTTCCCTTTCCTTATTTAGAGGGACGAAAATAACTGTGTATATATATATTTATATACAGTTGAAGTCAGAATTATTAGCCTTCCTGAATTATTAGTGACACCCAGTTTTTGTTACTGGAAAGATTTTTTTTCAACACATTTCTAAATATAATAGTTTAAATAACTCATTTCTAATAACTGATTTCTTTTATCTTTGCTATGATGACAGCACATAATATTTGACTAGATATTTTTCAAGATACTAGTATTCAGTTTAAAGTGACATTAAAAGGCTTAATTAGTGTAATTAGGCAAGTCATTGTATAACAGTAGTTTCTTCTGCAGACAATCAAAAAATATATAGTTTAAGGGGGCTAATAATATTAACCTTAAATAGGTTTCAAAATATTTAAACCTGCTTTTAGTTAGCCAAAATAAAACAATAAGCCTTTCTCAGAAGAAAAAATATTATAGGAAATACTGTGAAAAATTCCTCTGTTAAACATAATTTGGGAAATATTTATATTTATAAAAAAAAAATAATCGTGATTATGATTTTTCCCATAATCGAGCAGCCCTAATTGGTAACATATCAGAGACTGTAAGGGTCTGTATGTGTTCATATATGCTGCGTTTATTTATTTGATATAATTGCAGATGTCATTGATCTGCAGTTATAATCAAATTATGTTCATAGAAAGATTGGTAATAACATTTATCCACAAGTATTTGTGTATGAAGCATCTGTTCTGTGAGAAGTGCTTCTCATATGATATGTGAACGACCTGTACAGCTTTAATAGACATTTTCTCGAGCGAAAATGACGTTGACTGAAACTTTCTGTTGTACACCACGCCCACCAAAAGAGTACCCCTGGTACCCTTTTAGTTGTGGAAACGCAAGCCTGATAAATGTGACATGTACCGTGTACCATGTACCATACTGTACCACTCAGTGGAAACGGGTCATATATTGATCGATGATTGCCTCCTGTACTAGAAGACGGTGCTTCATTCGCCATATTGACTGTTACCCTTTTCCCCATTCAAAGGCTATATGAGTGGCACGTCCTGTGTATTCTATAGTTTTGACTTCATTCATATTCCATCACTAAGCTTCAAGCATGGCAAAGGTACTTGAGTCTATGTTCTGTGTCCCATATCATTTCACACAACTGCAAACACGCGTTTTAACACTGATCACAATGTGTTATCGTACGCATCAAAAGGGTTAAAAGTGTTATTCAGTGATTCCTCTGCGTGCCACTAAAAGGAACCTCACTTTGAAAAACCATCGTTCTAGATGGTTGCTATTGCATTGCTAGAGTGTAAAGAGTTGCTAAGGTGTTCAGGGTGACCTGCTGTGTGGGTGCTAGTCTTAAGTTTGAGCCATATCGAAGATGGAGAGTGTGGTTCAAGTCCTGCCCAAACCTTTCGATTACAAGTGCAACTCCCTAACCAGTAGGCCACAACTGGCCCTGCCAACAAGTTGCTTGCTTAGGTATTCCAGGTGGCTGCCTAAAGTGTTGCCAGGGTGTCTGGGTGATTGCTATGCTGTTGCAAATGTGTTCTTGGTGAATTAACAGAGTTTAAACAGAGAGATTTTTTTTTTCAACCCATTTCTAAACGTAAAAGATTTAACAACTCATTTCTAATAACTGGTTTCTTTATCTTTGCTATGATGACAGCACATAATATTAGACTAGATAGTTTTCAAGATGCTAGTATTCAGCTTAAAGTGCAATTCAAAGGCGTAATTAGTGTAATTAGGCAAGTTAAGGGTGCTAATATATTAACCTTAAAATAAGTTGAAAATATTTAAACCTGCTTTTAGTTTAGCCAAAATAAAACAAATAAGACTTTCTCCAGAAGAAAAAATATTATAGGAAATACTGTGAAAAATTCCTTGCCCTGTTAAACATAATTTGGGAAATATTTATATATAAAACAACATTCACAGGAGGGCAAATAATTTTGACTTAAATTTACATTACATTTAGCAGACGCTTTATCCAAAGCGACTTACAAATGAGGACAAGGAAGCAATTTACACAACTATAAGAGCAGCAGTAAACAAGTGCTATAGACAAGTTTCAGGTGTGTGAAGTCTAAGAAGCAAAGCATTAGTAATGTTTTTTTTTTTTGAGAGAGAGTACAGTTAGTGGTATAGCCAGAGAGGCAGTTACAGATTAGGAGGGAAAGTGGAGACTAAATAGTTGAGTTTTTAGTCGTTTCTTGAAGACAGCAAGTGACTCTGCCGTTCTGATGTAGTTAGGGAGTTCATTCCACCAACTAGGCAGATTGAATGTGAGAGTTCGGGAAGTGATTACTTCCCTCTTAGGGATGGAACCACGAGGCGACGTTCATTCACAGAACGCAAGTTTCTGGAGGGCACATAAATCTGCAGAAGTGAGAGCAGATAAGAAGGAGCAAAGCCAGAGGTCGCTTTGTAAGCAAACATCAGAGCTTTGAATTTTATGCGAGCAGCAACTGGCAGCCAGTGCAAACGGGTGAGTAGCGGAGTGACATGTGCTCTTTTGGGTTCATCAAAGACCACTCGTGCTGCTGCGTTCTGAAGCAGCTGAAGAGGTTTGATAGAGTTAGCTGGAAGCCCGGCTAGTAGAGAGTTGCAATAGTCCAGTTTGGAGAGAACAAGAGCTTGAACAATGAGTTGAGCTGCATGTTCAGATAGGAAGGGTCGGACCTTTCTGATGTTGTAGAGTGCGAATCTGCAAGATCGAGCAGTTCTAGAAATGTGGTCAGAGAAGTTTAGTTGGTCATCAATTGTTACTCCAAGGCTTTTTACCATTTTGGATGCAGTGATGGTTGCTCCATCCATCTGGATTGAAAAGTTATGGTGAAGAGTCGGGTTGGCAGAAACTTCAAGCATTTCCGTTTTAGTGAGGTTAAGCTGGAGATGATGATCTTTCATCCAGTGTGAAATGTCTGACAGGCAGGCTGAAATGCGAGCTGGAACCGAGGGATCATCGGGGTGAAAAGAGAGGTATAGCTGGGTGTCATCAGCATAGCAGTGGTAGGAAAATCCATGTTTCTGGATGACTGTTCCTAAAGATGCCGTGTAGATAGAGAAGAGAAGTGGCCCAAGAACAGAGCCCTGAGGTACCCCAGTGTTTAGATGCTGTAGGTTGGACACTTCTCCCCTCCACGACACCCTGAATGACCTGTCCGAGAGGTAAGAACTGAACCATTGAATAACAGTGCCTGCGACGCCCAGTGACTCAAGCGTAGATAGCAGGTAGCGTTGATAGACTTCAACTGTATATCATTTTGAATAATCGTGATTACAATTATGACCAAAATAATCATGAT
Source organism: Danio aesculapii (assembly GCF_903798145.1). Taxonomy (NCBI): domain Eukaryota; kingdom Metazoa; phylum Chordata; class Actinopteri; order Cypriniformes; family Danionidae; genus Danio; species Danio aesculapii. The sequence continues at coordinate 55,711,798 of NC_079436.1, forward strand.
TTTCCCATAATCGAGCAGCCCTACCTTACGACTAACATACTGATACTAAAAACTAAAATATCTAAAAACACTTCCGGATTGATTTCACAGGGACTTTAAATAACCATTTGCGATAAAAGTGCAGATTGAAAATTATGGAGTAAATATTGAGTTGCTGTCATAGTTGATAAAGAGGCTGTAGATCTGCATCAGCATGACACTTTGTTTGCTTTTGTTGATCTGACAGCAAGGACAAGAATGAAAGCAGGTAAACTAATCCTGTTATGGCTGAAAATCAAATTAAAGCAAGAGCCAGCGCTTGCCTTCAGCCATTCTTGTGTTGAAATGACACATGCGTGATTTTTATTTCGCTCAGGGTGTTTTCTGTCGGCTATAGTAGCTCAGTTAATGTTTCTCTGCTGGATTTGGTGTGTGTAATTTTAGGCTGTTGATGACGTCAAATCCCACTGAGACACTGACATGCTTTGGTGTTACAGTAGGATTAATGTGGCGATTAGTCTTTATGTGGTAATTAACTCCGCCCACTCCATCCTTACACACACACACACTGCGCTCAGAGATTACATCTGAGCACTTCATCGATGAAAGTGACACTTGTTGAATATACCGGTTAAATAAATTTATGCATTTAAGCTTTGTCACAAGCTTATGGATAGGTTATTAATTTTTTTTTTGCGTCGTCGTCTTTATATATCCTCGTTCCCAGTTGTAAGAGCAACAAATAATAACTTGACTTCTAGTTGATCATTTGGAAAAGTGGCAGTAGGTGGATCTGTTGAGCTGCGTCCCAATCATCACAAATACTGCAGAAGACCTATTGGAACCCGCATGGAGCTAAGATTTTCTCAGAAATCAGTCAAGTTTGGTGAAGGAAAAATCATGGTTTGGGGTTACATTCAGTATGGGGGAGTGCGAGAGATCTGCAGACTGGATGATCAACAGCCTGAGGTATCAAGACATTTGTGCTGCCCATTACATTACAAACCACAGGAGAGGGCAAATTCTTCAGCAGGATAGCGCTGCTCCTCATACTTCAGCCTACACATCAAAGCTCCTGAAAGCAAAGAAGGTCAAGGTGCTCCAGGATTGGACAACCCAGTCACCAGACATCAACATTATTGAGCAAGATTGGGGTAAGATGGAGGAGAGATTGAAGATGCACCCAAAGAATCTTGATGAACTCTGGGAGTCTTGCAAGAACGCTTTCTTTGCCATTCCAATCAGTGATTCGAGTCATTGCAGAGATGTATGGATGCAGTCCTTAAGCTCATGATGGAGTCAGACACAATATTCATTCTGTTTCCACTGCAGCATGACCACATATTCTATACTGGACATTATTTCTGTTCAGTGACAAGACTTTTGTCTAGGCAAAGTCAGACCTTACTGTCCTAATGAAATCATTCAAAATCAAGACCTGATCATATTTTATTGTGGTCAAATAAGCGTAGAGCAGTGTTTTTCAATCACGTTCCTGGAGGACCACCAGCACTACATGTTTTGGATGTCTCCTTTGTCTGTCATATCCATTACAGGTTTTCCAGTCTCTGCTAATGCGCTGATTATCTGAATCAGGTGTGTTTGGCTGAAGAGAGCAAAATGTGTAGAGCTGGTGGTCCCTCATGAACGTGGTTGAGAAACGCTGATCTAGAGGCCTTTGCCTTTCATATAAGCAACTTCTCATACAGATGATAAACTAGAAGCGACAAGACTTTTGTCAGGTAGTGTGTGTGTGTATATATATATATATATATATATATATATATATATATATATATATATATATATATATATATATATATATATATATATATATAAATATATATACATGTGTATATATATATTTATATATTTATATATGTATGTATATATGTATAATGTGTATATATATATATGTATATATGTGTGTGTGTGTGTATATATCAGAGATCGCGTTAACCGAATATTTTCCGTCAATGACGGATTTTTTTCAGCAGTGACGGAAAAATCTGAAGGTGATCCGTCATTTTGACATTATGCTGAGGGCGATCTATTGTAATGTGTAGATAACTGTACTTCCCACTCCTGTCCAGCTGATAGCGATTGCCCTCATTAATTAGCAATTGTCTTGTTTTGTCTCGTCTTTGTCACCGCTGCGTACAGTAGTTGCAAAAATGTCAAGGCAGCTGAGTGTGAAAAGTTTCTTTTAACGGCCAAATAGTGATATTATTATTAAGGGTGAAAAAAGAGGAAGTGACGCAGTGGACGATGTAGAACAAACTCCTGACTGACAGCGCGATGAAGAGCTATGGACTGGATGATTTGGAGCGCGTTTGTGAGCACAACGGAACGCAGAGGGGTGCATCCGCGCCCCTTGTGCAGAAAGAGCGCGTGCTGCAGGATATTTGCCCTGCGAAACGAGTGCTTGCAGGATCGGGAAATCCCACATTCAGAGAATCCTGCAAACTTCTGATCACTTCCTTAGGAGAAATGATTCCGGTCTCCAGTGTGGTAGCAGAACGCGGCTTCAGCCTCTAGAACAAAATTAAAACTGTCACGAGAAGTCGACTTTCCGAGGCGAAGACACAGAATTCAATGAAAATTGCCTCTGCATCAGCCTCCCTTGATGCGTTTGATTACGCACAGGCAAGCACCCAGTTCAGGTCGACGCGGACCAGGAGGAAGATATGAGTTAAGGCAAATAGTCCTACAGAACATCGTCTGAATTATATTTCAAGTTATGTTCTTATATTAGTCGGAATTATATTTTATAATATATCTTGTTTATATCTGCTTGTGTTCAGTCACAAATGGCCGTATTTTTAATCCCTCCACCGTCAGTGCAAAAAAAACACATGAAACTTGAACGAATTTGGAGTTTTTGTTCATTTGTCAAATAAATAAATTAATAATTTAGCCTATATGCTCGTTGTGCAAGTTCATGATGAAAATATGAATGAAAAAAGCGATTAGACAATATGCTAATTAAATGACGGGCACTAATAGGTTATGACGGAATTTTTACAAACCTCTCCGTCAAAATGACAGACAATGAGAAAGTCTAACGCGACCTCTGGTGTATATATATATGTATATATGTGTGTGTGTATATATATATATATATATATATATATATATATATATATATATATATATATATATATATATATATATATATATATATATATATATATATGGCATCCAAAATGATTTTGCGAGCCCTTTTACTCACTCTGGAGGAGTACAGTTCTTGAAGTTTAGGAAGGGTTGTGCCAGTGAGTCGTTCAGCAGTCTGGACTATTCGCTGTAGTCTACGGAGGTTGGTTTTGGCAGCTGAGCCGAACCAGACGGTGATTGAAGTGCAGAAGATGGATTGGACGACAGCTGAGTAGAACTGTACGAGCAGCTCCTGTGGCAGGTTGAACTTCCTCAGCTGACGAAGGAAGTACAGTCTCTGCTGGGCTTTCTTCACAATAGAGTCTATATGAGTGTCCCACTTCAGATCCTGAGAGATGGTGGTGCCAGGAACCTGAATGACTCTACTGCAGCCACAGTGCTGTTCATGATGGTGAGTGGGGGGAGTGCAGGGGGGTTTCTCCTGAAGTCCACTATCATCTCCACTGTTTTAGCGTGTTCAGCTCCAGGTTGTTGTATCTGCACCATAACGCCAGCCGCTCCACCTCCTGTCTGTATGCAGACTCGTCACCGTTCCGGATAAGGCCGATAACAGTAGTGTCGTCTGCAAACTTAATGAGTTTGATGGAGGGGTCTTTTGCAGTGCATTCATTGGTGTACAGGGAGAAGAGCAGTGGAGAAAGAACACATCCCTGGGGGGCACCAGTGCTGATGGTGCGGCTGTCGGATGTGATTTTGCCCATTCTGACTAGCTGCTGTCTATCTGTCAGAAAGCTGGTGATCCATTAACAGACAGAGCTAGGAACAGAGAGCTGGGCCAGTTTGTACTCAAGCAGTGATGGGACGATGGTGTTAAAGGCAGAACTGAAGTCCACAAACAGAATTCTTGCGTAGTTCCCTGGTTTGTCCAGATGTTGTAGGGTAACATGCAGTCCCATGTTGACTGCATCATCCACAGACCGGTTTGCTCTATAGGCGAACTGCAGGGGGTCCAGCAGGGGTCCAGTGATGTCCTTCAGATATGCTAGCACCAGTCTTTCGAATGACTTCATGGCCACAGATGTTAAGGCCACAGGTCTGTAGTCATTGAGTCCTGTGGTCTTTGGCTTCTACGGGATTGGGATGATGGTGGAGCGCTTAAAGCAGGATGGAACTTTGTGCTGTTAAAGTGATCTGTTGAAGATATGTGAGAAAATGGGAGCCAGCTGGTCAGCGCAGGTTCTCAGACAGGCTGGTGAAACACCGGCTGGGCCTGGCGCTTTCCTTCTCTTCTGTTTACTGAAGATCTTATGCACATCATCCTCACTGATCTGAAGTGCAGGGGGGGAGAGGAAGATGGCTGGAGGTGTTGATGGCTGTGTAGGAAGATGGTCCGGGCTGTGTTGATGTTGTGTTGATGGCTGTGTAGGGAGATGGTCTGGGCTGTGTTGATGTTGTGTTGATGGCTGTGTAGGGAGATGGTCTGGGCTGTGTTGATGTGGTGTTGATGGCTGTGTAGGGAGATGGTCCGGGCTGTGTTGATGTGGTGTTGATGGCTGTGTAGGGAGATGGTCCGGGCTGTGTTGATGTGGTGTTGATGGCTGTGTAGGGAGATGGTCCGGGCTATCTTCTGGTCCAAATGTCTTAAAAAGAAAGAGTTTGCAGGACTTTGCTTACAACCAAGAAAAAATAACGTGATAATGGCCTTGATTCGCGTCTAATCTTCAGTTTAGCAGTTCAGTTCTTTAGCACTTTGAGCGCTTGTTATTTAAGCACTTTAAGCACTTGTTATTGTTTAGAAGAAAACACTTTATTTGACATAGTACAAAATAAATGATGCAAAGCATAATCATTGAAGAGAGTCTATCTCAGTCTCAGTTTACCAGTTTAAGCACTTTTTAAGCTCTTATTACGTTATCTTTGGTATTATCATCAATATTTGAAGTAAGTCCTTCTGGCTCAGGATTTAACCCTAACCCTTACCTGGTATTGTGCTTGCAATCAGACACAAGACTCGTGGACTAGTTGTGTATGTAAAAGATGGCAAATACTTTACTTTTAAATAGATGCTGACAAAAGCTTAATACAATACAGCATACAGAATTAACCAAGCAATTCATGCAGAGTAGAACCATTAAAAATAACGTGCATGAATATAAAAATATGTAAAACAATTCTCAGACAAATTCAGCCAGTCGATGTATTGTGGGAAGTGCGGTGTAAATCTCAAAATAAAATAAAGACCAAAGGTTGTTTTCTTTGCATTATTTTCATTAATATTATGGACGTTCTTATGCATTGTCTCATTATTGTAATAAGTTTCATACTATATAAAAATTCTAATTTACTAACAGATACTGTATGCATGACTATTATAAGATCGCTACGGTTACTAAAGTAACCCTTCGTTCCCCGAGGGGGGGAACGGAAATGCTATGTGGAAACTTCCACTATGGGGATTTCGTCAGAATCCAATCATCTGAAAGAGTATAAAAACGGGCCAATGAATGCCAATGAGTTGGCAGCGTCAGCGTGCACAGCTGGCGTCAATGACAATCAGTCATGCTATAAAGACGCAGCCAGTGCCATGCTCGACATCCTTTTCTAGCTGAAGAGACTTTCACGCTCAACAGCTAAGGGACAATCGTTGTGGCGAAGGAACATAGCATTTCCATTCCCCCCCTCGGGGAACGAAGTGTTACTTTAGTAACCGTAGCGTTCCCCTTCGGATGGGGAACTCCAATGCTATGTGGAAACTTCCACTATGGGGAATCTATGGAAAACGCCACAACGAAAGAACCTTACTGCGTCCCTGGCGAAGGGTGCGCCACGCAGTAGAGCGAGCGCACCTACAACGCCCCGAGACACAGTTTCCAACGTGTCCCCTGGCCCTCACTTACCTGTCAGAACAGTTATGTTTTTCGGGGAGTCGCAATAACCCAGTAAAATAGGTTTTTGATACGACAGTACGTTGGGAAAGCGTTCAGTCCCGATAGGGAGGACGCTGCGGAGCTCACCTGTTACCCAGAGGGGAGACCTGGTGACAACCTATGGACTAGCCCAGAGATTGGGGAGTCCTTGCATAGGGATGGTTAGCGGGGAGGGAGACACGAGCCTGCCCTAGAAGGGGGGACTATACCGTGGCTGAGTGACGTATGGGATCGCCAGCGGGGGAATCACACATAGCAGGCACCTATACCCAGAACGCGGGCTGACCAGCGGGCATGCCGACAACGTAACGGGCCAACACCTGACTCCTCCGCTGAGTCAGGTGCTGGGGGCCTCGGAGGAACCTCTGCAGGGTTCGCAAAGAATGGGGAACTAAACTGACAAAGCTGAAAAAAGCGCACGTATCTCCGGGTTAGGGAGAGTGGCGCAGCAAGCGTGTTTCGACACCTCAACCGAATCGTTTCCTCAATCACCAAGGGTTGCCTAATACCCCTAGAGGGAAACCGGCTCCACTCGCAGATTGTAACCTTGCAATGTATTGGGTGTTACCCAACCCGTAGGCTCTACAAATGTCTGTCAGAGAGGCGCCGCGTGCTAACGCCCAGGAGGATGCGATGCTCCGTAGTGGAGTGCGCTCTCACCCCCGGGGGACACGGCTCACCCTGGCCCAAAGGCGAGGGAGATGGCATCCACTATCCAGTGGGCCACCTCTGTTTAGATCGGCACTTCCCATCTGCCGACCCTGTAATGGACAAAGAGCTGGTCAGAGGATCTAAGGCTCTGAGTGTGGTCCCCATATATTCGCAAAGCGCGAACAGGACACAACAATGAAAGGGCTGGGTCTGCCTCCTCCGTGGGCAGCGCTTGCAGGCTCACTACCTGATTGTAAAACGACGTGGTAGGAACCTTGGGCACATAGCCGGGCCGGGGGTCTCAGGACAACGTGAGAGTAGGCCGGCCCGAATTCTAGGCACGAGTCACTGACCGAAAATGCCTCCAGGTACCTAACCCTCTTAACCGATGCCAACACGACCAGCAGAGCTGTCTTCAAGGACAGAAATCTCAAGGATACTGAGTCGAGTGGTTCGAAGGGATCCCCACGTAGGCTCGTAGCACTACCGCGAGATCTCAAGAGGGTATGAGAGGGGGGCGGGGGAAAACATCCGCCTCGCACCTCTGAGGAACTGGATGATGAGGTTATGCCTCCCCACGGTGCCGCCATCCACGCATCATGATGAGCGGAGATGGTGGCCACGTAAACCCTCAGTGTGGAGCGCGACAGCCTTCGCTCCACCTGTCCTGAAGGAAAGAAAGCACAACACTGATCTGGCAAGATCGGGGGTCTTCTCGGCGAGAAGCGCACCACTCAGTGAATAGACTCCACTCCAGGGCGTAGGCATGCCTCGTAGAGGGTGCACTAGCCTGAGTGATGTATTAACCACCGCCACCGGTAGGTTACCTAAGTCTTCCTCGTCGCGTCTTATGGACCCCACGTGGAGGTTCCACAGAACTAAGCGAGGGTGCCAGATGGTGCCCTGTCCCTGAGAGAGTAGGTCCTCTCTCAAAGGGACTCGCCAGGGGGGGCGTCGCGAGGAGGGAGGAGTTCTGATTATCCAGGTCCGGTTGGGCCAGGGGCGCAACTAGCAAGACCTGCCCCTCTGTCCTCCCTGACCTTGCACAGAAACTGCGCGAGTAGGCTCACTGGGGGGAGTGCATACTTACGCATGACTCGGGGTGGAGTCGCCATTCTCCCGGGGAAGGAGCTGCCGTGAGAGCCTGTTGGTCGCACGGTTGAGCCCATGCGGGGTGTAAATAGCAAGCAGTCGACTATCAGCTGCGTATGACTCCAGAGAGAGCAGACTGCGAGCGAGCTGAGACATGCAGCGGGAACGTATACCCCCCATCCGGAGTGGAATACGCTACGCGGCCGTGCTGTCCGTCCTGACCAGCACGTGTTGCCCCCTCAGCACCGGTTAAAAAGCGGCGCAGAGCGAGAACACTGCCAACAGCTCTAGGCAGTCTATATGCCAATGCAGCTGGGTTTCCCCCTACACAGGTCCGCAGCAGCATGCCCGCTACACACGGCCCCCCCCCACCCCATACTGGAGGCATCTGCCGAAACGGACAGCCTGCCTGGACGCCTGACCTAGGGGCACACTGGCCGTAGGAGGAGGGGTCCTTTCCAGGGGGTGCGGGTGCGGTGACACAGCGCAGTGACAGTCACTCGGTGTGGGCCCGCGTGCCATGCGCGTCTGGGGACCCGATCGTGAAGCCAATGCTGTAGTGGTCTCATATGGAGCAATCCGAGCGGCGTGGCCGCGGCCACGGATGCCATATGCCCCAGGAGCCTCTGAAATAATTTCAGGGGGACCACTTTTTTTCCTGTCGAACTCTCTCAGACAGTTCAGCATTACCCTCGGCGCGCTCTCGTGAGAGGCGCGCCTCCATAGTGATCGAGTCCAGCTCCAACCCGAGAAAGGAGATGCTCTGCACGGGGGCGAGCTTGCTCTTTTCTCGGTTGACCTGAAACCCAACGGGCGGAGGTGCCGGAGCACCTTGTCTCTGTGCATAATCAATTGCTCCGAGAGTGGGCTAAAAATCAGCCAGTCATCGAATAATTGAGCGTAGCGGATGCCGGCGAGCCGAAGGGGCGCGAGGGCACCCCCCGCGAGCTTGGTGAAACTCGCGGAGACAGAGAGAGCCCGAAGGGGAGGACCTTGTATTGCCACGCTCGACCTTCAAACGCAAACCGCAGAAAACTGCCGGTGGCGTGGAAGTGTGACGATATGAAAATACGCGTCCTTCAGATCTATTGCTGCAAACCAATCCTGAGGACGAATGCATCGCGTTGATGCGCATCTGCGTAAGCATTCCGAAGCGCAGCCTGTGAAGGCAGCGGTTCCAAATGTGCAGATATAGGATTAGCCATAGCCCACCGCTTTTTTTTTTTTTTTTTTTGGGGCACGATGAAGTGCGGGCTGTAAAACCCGCGCTCCATCTCGGCTGGAGGGCCGGCTCGATTGCATCCTTCGCCAGGAGGACAGCAATCTCCTCTCGCAAGACAGGGGCGGACGCAGGACTGACCCTGGTCGCCCGTGAACCTGGGAGGGCCGTTTAGCGAACTGAATCGCATAGCCGAGTCTGGTCGTATGGATGAGCCATTGCGATGGGCTTGGCCCGCGCTAACCAGGCAGGCAGAGCCCCCGCAATGGTCCCAACCCGCACGATCGCTGACGTGCCAGCGGCGGGGCAGCGTGGAGTGAGTGGGCTCATCCGGGGAGCGCTGGGGTCCCACAGGAGAGCAGGAGAGGAGATGTTCTCGTCTCGCACTCAAACTCCAGGGAGAGGGGCTGGGAGTGGAGAGAAAGGAGACCGTTCTCTCGTGCTCCATGAGCCCATTGGCGAAATGCACCGATCCTGCGAGCTGGAAGGCATAGCGTCCCAGACTGGCAGTGTTCGGGCTGGTCACATCCGGAGGAGGGGAAAAGTGCTCTTTCACTGAGGATTTTGATGGCGTTTTTTTTTTTTTTTTATTACGCCTTTAAATAACGTGCCCGCCCTCCAGCGGGGAAAGAGCAAATTCCCTCCTCCCCAGATGGCCCGCCTCAGGGACGCTTCGCGGTCCGTTTTACCGAACTTAGCGGCGCCCTGGGCGGGGGACGCTGGTTGCCGGCGCGATGCTCGGCGGCAGCCCGCGTGGCCGGAGGCGCAGGCGGGGGCGGCGAAGCAAAGCTTGCGAGCGGGCGTCCTCGGCGAAAAGCAGTGGATGTGGATGGCTCGGCGGGGGGGAGCGGTCATAACAATCCCGCCGATAGAGACCTCGCCCATCGCCTTCCGACTGCTCTATCATCACCGTGCGTGAATTCCTGGGCGAATTCACCGCCAGTGTCGCCGAACAGGCCAGCCTGGGATATGGGTGAGTTAAGAAAGCGAACTTTGTCACCGTCACGCACATCACCAGGTTTAGCCTGAGGTGGCATTCCTGGATCACGGATGTGATCATCGTCCTTCCCAGGGGCACACACAGCCGACTTTTTTTTTTTTTTTTTTTTTGTAAGAGCATAGGCGGTTGCGGTGCGGAGCGCATGCTCAGTCCCTGAGTCAGAACCATCCTCGCGCAGCCGGGCCAGCGCCTGCGCTTGCCATAGCGTGCATGGTGAGGGGGAAGGCGCACGCAGCACACTGCGTGAGCCTACTGTGCCCACCCAGGAAGAAGGGGATGGGGAGGCTTAGAAGGTCTCGCCTTCATCCTCCACATCACACCCCTCTAATCGGTCCGGCCGCGGAGCTGGGGGATAAACCATCTCCAGAGCCACGGCCGAAGCAGCCTGGGGAAGCACAGCCGCAAAGTCTGCTTCTGGATTCGACGCCCGCGCTCAAAGTCCCGGAGGGAGCGAGCGGGTTCGAATCCTCGTCAGACCTTGACAGCCCAACCTCCAAGGATGGTGAGGATGGAAGCGCACGCAGATCGGGCAGAAAAAAGTGCCCTCAGGACAGCGTGAGTTTACTGTGCACTTCCGGGAAGAAGGGGACGGGAGGCTTTGAAGGTCTTGCCTCCTTATATCCTCCACATACACCCATCTAGTCGGTCCGGCCGCGGGGCTGGGGGATAAACCATCACCAGACCCACGGCCGAAGCAGCCCGAGAAAGCACGGCCATCACGTCTGCTTTTTAGATGCTAACGCCGCGCTCCCCCCCGGAGGGAGGGAGCGAGCGGGCTCGCATCCTCATCAGACAATGACAGCCCATCCTCCGATGCAGCGCATGGACATCTGACCCCCGGTGTCATCAGGTGAGAGAGGCGACCGTCAAGGACGGAGCGCTTCTTCTTCACCTGAAGCTTGGATGGAGCGCGTGGAGGAGCGAGAGGTCCACGGCCCGGGGGCGGCGGATTTACTCTCACTGAAACCCTCAGATCTGCCCGAGTGCCTACCGCAGTGCGGGTGACAACTGGGGTGGGTGGCTCTTTTGCAAGAGCGAGCCGCGATCTTAACTGCGCAACAGACATGACATCAGTGATGGCATGCACTGCCCGCGAGCACCGCATTAACATGCTGGACCCCCAGACATGAAACGCTGTGCTCGGGCCCATCATCCGGGGATAGGAAACCACCGCATCCAGAAACGCACGGTCGGAGTGACGTCTTGAAAAAGACGCACTGCACGACCGTGTTGCTCTTTTAGGAAAGCTTTTTTCCTATATACAAACCGCTCTTGGAGGACCGGACCCAAAGGACGCCAGGCAAGGGAGAAATACCCAGCTCGACCATCTGCCACTGCGTATACGCGCTCTGGACCGGGAGAAGCTGCTTCTCGATCTCTCTCTGTAGACACAGGTTGGAGATACCCTCAAAGACTCTCTCAGAAGCTTCGTGAAAGGCTCTGAAAGCGAAAGGATGTCGAGCATGGCACTGGCTGCGTCTTTATAGCATGACTGATTGTCATTGACGCCAGCTGTGCACGCTGACGCTGCCAACTCATTGGCATTTCATTGGCCCGTTTTTTATACTCTTTCAGATGATTGGATTCTGACGAAATCCCCATAGTGGAAGTTTCCACATAGCATTGGAGTTCCCCATCCGAAGGGGAAGCTTTTTTTCAGAAGCTCTGCACTGCTCCACATGGTTCATCCAGGTAGGATGGTTTATATGTTTAATATCTCCTTCATAATTGTATTGAAAAGCAGATGTTCACTTTTCTGAAGGATGTACAGTAAAATGAGTGTGTCATTAATTGAATTGAATATAAAATTATTAGCCTTCTTGTGGAATGGTAATTATTTTTCAAACATGTCTTAAGTGATGGTTACATTTGTTCTTCTGGGAAAGAAGTCTTATTTCTTTTAGTTTGGCTGGAATAAAAGCAGTTTAAAAATTATTTAAAATAATTTTTTGACCAATGGCCTGCGTAATTAACCTAATTAACCAAGTTATGCACTTTAAGCTGAATACTAGTAGTATGTTGAAAAATATGAATGCAAAAATGTATACTGTAATCCACTGTACATCTAATATTGCTGTGGAAAGACTTTCTGGATTTATTCATGTTCTGCTGAAAGTAACTTGTTCATTTAAAAACTGTTTCCTTTTCATATTTGATGATGAACTTTGAGGAGAATAATGACACTTCGTTGCTTGACTGCAGTGTAATATAATTCATGCAAAGCTTCATGGGTTTCGCAGGGCACTAAGTTTACATCTCAGCTTTGATTTATTTGATTGTTTTTTATAAACTCTGAGTTTACATCTAAGTTTTTAGTTTTCTAAAGGCTTGTACACTCTGGGACAATGTTTAATGCTTTGTGACTGTACAAATGTGAGTGGATAACACTGCAAAACAGCTTTCAAAAATGATTCTGGCTTGTTTTTTTGGTTTGACGCGATGCAATAAAAACAAGCGTAAAGTTGCTCATGCAGTGCTACCTTGTGTATTTCTCATTATTATTTTTTTTAATTAAGCAGCATGTATTGTTAGGAAGTGATTTTGCACGTTTACTTGACATAGTGAAAATGTGAAAATCACTTGAGCAGTAATGTTGAAAAACGCTGATAATTGCGAGCAATTAAACTTCACAAAATCTGGATCTAATTTCTTGTGTTGTCAAAATTTAATCACAAATAATCACATCCAAACGTTTAATTGTTATTATTAATGTTCTCTCAAATTTATACATGTGTGCAAACAGTTGAAGTCAGAATTATTAGCCCCCTTTGATTTTTTTTTTCCCTTTTTTAAATATTTCCCAAATGATGTTTAACAGAGCAAGGAAATGTTCACAGTATTTCTGATAATATTTTTTCTTCTGGAGAAAGTCTTATTAGTTTTATTTTGGCTAGAATAAAAGCAGTTTTTTTAATTTTTTAAACACCATTTTAAAGGTCTAAATTATCAGCCCCTTTAAGTTATATTTTTTCGATAGTTACAGAACAAACCATCGTTATACAATGACTTGCCTAATTACCCTAACCTGCCTAGTTAACCTAATTAACCTAGTTAAGCCTTTAAATGTCACTTTTAGCAGAATACTGGTATCTTGAAAAATATTTAGTCAAATATTATGAACATAGCAAAGATAAAATAAATCAGTTATTAGAAATGAGTTATTAAAACTATTATGATTAGAAATGTTGAAATTTTCTCTCCATTAAACAGAAATTTGGGAAAAAATAATCAGGGGGGCTAATAATTCTGACTTTAGCTGTATATAGAATTATTAATTTATTATTAAATATTTGGGTGTGATTAATCATTTGACAGCACTAATTCCAATTGATTTAAAAAAAAAATAGAAATAAGCTTCAATACCTTTGTCATTTTAACTGTACAGTATATGACACAAATGTTGTACATCAGAATATCTGAAAGTCAGATTTGAAATGACTGGAGGATGATTAATTGAGGGGTGTATTTAATTAAAGTGAAATTTCTTTTTTATTAACCAGTAAAGGTTAGCACTAAGCAAATTTTGCCAATCAACGTTAACATTTTAAAGCATTAAAAAAAAACACATACACTATAACCCAAGATGATGATTATTAAAAGCATTTTTCAAAAATGGACCCTTTTCACAAGACTGTTGTGACTTGTATTAATCAAAAAAACGTATCTGTATTTTATATGTGTTCATATCATCTCTGCATCAAATTACAAAAGCGAATTACTGCTTGTGTGAGGCGTTTCTAATGCAGCATCTATGGGTAAATTTGACTTTCTTCTTTCCTCTGGCTGCCGTTATCAGTCTCGCACTGTTTTATTCCTTTTTCTGAAAGTCTTGATAACACCATCATTGAGTTTTTTGTTAATATTTCAGCAAATAGGATTGTAAAAATATTTATGGCTCTTTTCCACTGACTGGTACAGTACGGTACAGTTCGGGTCACCTTTATCAGGCTTGCGTTTCCACTAACAAGGGTACCCTTTGGGTGGGCGTGGTGTATGACAGAAAGTTTCAGTCGACGTCATTCTAGCTCGAGAAAATGTCTACAATAAAGCTGTACGGGTCACTTACATATCATATGAAAAGCTCTTCTCACAACACAGACGCTTCATACACATAAATACTTGTGTAGAAATGCTTATTACTTTTCTATGAACTGCAGATCAATGACAGTGCGAAACAGCCTTCTGTAACGTCTGTAATTATATTAAATAACTAAATAAATGAACATATAAACACATACAGCCCCTTACAGTCTCTGATATGTTACCAACTACAGAAGAACTACATATAGCCGACATTTTGTCCATATTTAGGTTCAAAACAACACAAAATATAGCCTACAGTCAGTGAAAACCTCTCATCTGTGTCTGTAATCTTCAGCAGCACATGCCTTTTGATAGTGGAAACATCCATAAAAGCGTACCAAACCGAACCGTGCCGTACCACTCAGTGGAAACGGGTCATTAGTTGTACTTTCCCATTCATTGCGCCCTGAGTTTACCAACTATGATGAGTTTGCTGCTGAAAAACCCGGAAATGTGAAAAGGGTTCATTGCTTAATGTAACTTTAAATGAGGAAACAACAACAACAAATAAAAATCCTCCAGATCCACAGTATTGTAACCGAATCGTCACATCAAGACACATTTTTCTTCCGCTGCCTGTTTGACCTCGGTCATTGTGCTCTGAGCTTTGGCCTTGATTGAGTCAAAGTCCACGTCCATGTTTTGCAGTTTCCCCAGAAAAGAGTCATTTAACTCCTCCTGCTCTTCATCTTCATCCACCATTTTTGCCAGTTCCTCAGGAATGTCCAGGTCGTCTCCGGCCATCTGTACGGTGGCGTCGTCTTGTGCGCTCTGTTGACAAACATTGAAAACAGATGTAACAGTTTCAGATGTAAATCAATAAAATCATATTAAAGTCACCTTAATATTAAAATGCACAGTTCTTAAGCTGATGATACAATGGGGGAACTTCTAGAGCAGTGGTCACCAAATCTTTGTCGACGCTTGACAATTTTACCGCTGTCCGGGGAGGGGGAAGTGTACATAGTAAAGGTGTAAACCTACACTGGTCTCACGGTTCAGTTCCGATTATAATGCCATCGATTCGCTTCAATCCAATATCACGGTGCATTGACGATGCTTTCCATACACAATTTTATATTTTACTTCACAGCACAAGAAAAATGTATATATATATATATATTATTTGTGATACAATTTTGTCCTTTTAATACAGACAGTCAGATATATGAACTGTACCTTTAAAAACTCTGCACAGAACAACATGAGCATTTAGAGCAAATAAACAAATGTAATTATCCTGCTCGCTTTATGAGCCCTGTCAAGCGAGTTCTTACACCCCTATGATTGGTCACGCGCTCAACAGAAAGGGCTGTGATTGGCTCTAACGCTCTGGTGCTGTTCACCGATGAGTGACGCTGATAAATGGCAACAGCGATCACAGCTGATCCATGACAGACGCGGAGGAGAAAACTCGTGTCTGAATCTACAAGTAGCACATATGAGATATAAAGGACGTCAGTACATAATAACCGGTTATGATCAATTACTGAACCGATACCGAATTGTCTGCGTCTGCATCACAGTGCACAGAAAAAGCAATTAATTTTGACACCTCTAGTACATAGATTGCTAGGTGACCATCATTCGTTTCCCAGAGGATGACAAGCTGATAAAACATTGCTGCAACCTTAATACAAGTTTTATTAATGGAAAAAAGCACTGCAGTGTTTGGGTGTTCTGTGTTTGTCTGAGATAATAAGTCTACCGAAAGTATATTTAAAGTATTCATACAAAGTATGATGCTTTGATCTTGTCAGATTACTCGCGGTGCACTCGTGGCAGTTGAGATGGTTTCATCTTGGGTGCGCCTGGAAGCTCCAAATATGTGTGCGCAAGCAGCGTGCCTCGTGAAATAACAAACTTGCTCACAGAAAAGACGAGATATGTGAATGGCCCCTGGCAGCCGTCATTTGCGATCTCCAGCAGTTGATCTTTTTCTCACACAGACATTGTGGATTCATCTGATTTGTTGACAAATGGCTTGCGATTCCAGTCCTTGGCACTAGGCATATTCACTGGGCCTTTTCCCCGTCGCAAAGAAACTTTCCAAAGACGCCTGTTTTTACTTATTTCAAGAGTTCACACTTAGCTGATGATTAATTATAAGCTTGTTTGGCATGCTGTCCCGGGAGAGAGCCCTGAGCTCATAAGATCCTCGAGCCCGGGGCTCCCTCCCGTTGCAAGGCGAGAGGGGAGTTTGAGCTCAGGTAGATCTCGAGAACTCCCCCGCTGTAATAACCAATGAACAGCCAGTGATTGCTTTTGAGAGATAACCATTTACTAGGAGCATGTCTATAGTGCCGGTTTGGATTAGTCAATTAACTTATGTTGCATGTTTTTTGGATGGTGGGAGGAAACCAGGGAACCCGGGGGAAACCCACGTGAGCACGGGAGAAAATGCAAACTCCGCACAGAAATGTCTGCTGGTTTCTGAGACATTCTTGCAGTGAGGCAACAGTGCTAAGCACTGGGCCACCGTGTCACCCATCTAGGAAGAAGGAGGAGTAGGGGTGGATGGGGGGATTCTTCAAAATGAAGATAGCGGTGGTACGTAACCCAGGGTATTTGTAGTAGCTTAGGAGTCGTCTGATTGGT
Source organism: Danio aesculapii (assembly GCF_903798145.1). Classification (NCBI taxonomy): domain Eukaryota; kingdom Metazoa; phylum Chordata; class Actinopteri; order Cypriniformes; family Danionidae; genus Danio; species Danio aesculapii. The sequence continues at coordinate 55,728,464 of NC_079436.1, forward strand.
GCATTGAGAATTGGATAATGCGGATCCAGCCGCTAGCAATCATAAGCATGTGATCCTCTCGTAATTAGTTTATAACTAACTTCACTTTGCTGCTTGTGGGTTGAATTTGGGCACTCAAGTGACCGAGATGTGAGCGAGAGAATACGGTCATTTTTCAAAATAAATGATTGTTCAGTCTCAGATCATTAATAAAACAGAAATAATTAAAGCTTCAGGGCCCCTGGAGTACTACTTTTAAGATTTTAGCAGATTTGTGTGTTTTGAGCATTAGTTGAGACTTAATTGTGGGTCAAAATAGATCATTTGGAGCTTTTGTCAGCTAATTTTACCTTTCGGGTTTTAAATAAATTTTTGGGACTGGATCAAAATCGGGGATATAGCGCGCAACTGCTAGTGGAGTGATGACGTGTCGGTTCCTCATTGTTATTTATAACTGAGAAGAGAAGAGAAGTCCACAAGGAAGAAATTAAAAGAGAAAGAAAGAAAGAGAGAATTTTATAACGTGCCATTTCTTTCTGTGATAACACACAAAAAAAATTGGCATGTACAGGAACAAGATTATAATTAATTCTGCATACATACATTCTGTTGTCCGATACTGTGACTAACACTGGCACCAAGTTCTCAGAAATTAACGTTGCTCAAAATATTTGAGGATATTAGTTTTAGAGGTTTGAGAAGATCATTTCACTGCTGAGGAACAGAGGAAGTAAAGGTTCTGGAAACGAATGTGAATGAGTTTAATAGTGTTAACTCGGGGTCTGTTACCTGTGGGAGTCTGTATTTGTCTCGCAGCAGCACTCGAAGGTTTGCTCTCTCTGCTTTTTTTGTTGCGAACTCCTTGTCTCTGGCAATCCTGTCAAGAAAATAACACATTACTGTAATGTTTATTTACTGGTCTAGGGATCTTACAGGTGCTGGAAAAGGCTTCAGGATGCTTTAATTTTAATCATGTGTTTGAAAAGTGGATTTTGGAGGAAATAAAAATCTAAAACTGCATGAAAATGTAACTGTTGTAATTTCTCTTTCTAAACGGGCAGTAATAAAGTATTAAAATAAAACCTTTTAGCTTTTGCATAAAATATAAAAAAACAAAAATACATGAAGATTACAGGTTCGTGAATGAAAAACACATGACATTAAAATAAATGTACATTTTAAGATGAAAGACGACACAATAAGATGTGATTTAAATAATTAAATGTTGAGCTTGAGGCAAATGCCATAAATTGTTGCTTAGAATACTCTACTGTACTCTACTATACTGTATACTGTAATATACTGTGCTATACACTATATACTACACTATATATGATACTTTACTAGACTATACAGTATACTACACTGTACACTATACTATACTGTACATATATTGATACTATACACTATACTGTATATGATCCTTTACTAGACTATATACAACACTATGCGCTATACTACACTATTTACTATACTGTATACTGTACTGTACTACACTATATACTATAGACTACACATGATACTATACTATATGCTATACTACACACCTATATTCTATACGACACCATACACTGTATGGTATACACTATAGTATATACTACACTATACACTGTATACTAGAATACACTATATACTGTGCAATACTATATGCTATACTATACAACACTATACACTATGCTATACTAAATAGCATATTTACTAGGCTATACACTATAGCACTGTACACTATACACATGATACTTACATTATACTGTATATGATCCTTTACTAGACACTGTACACTATATACTACACTATTTACTATACTTACACTATATACTGTACAAGACTATACTACACTATATACTATACTATACACTATGTACAATACCATACTACACTATATACTATACACTATATACAATACTACACTATATACTATACTACACTATTAACAATATTATACACTGTATACTAAACTATACACAATACTATATATTATACTATAGACTATATATACTATACTACAATATGATATACTACACCATGCACTGTATGGTATATACTATATACTATAACACTATACACTGTATACTAGACTGCACTATACTGTGCTATTCTATGCTATACTATACAACTCTATATACCATACTAACTAGCATATTTGATTTGATTGTTTTATTCATAACAGTATAATCCACTCTTAAACAATTATTCAAACACAAATGATAGATGAAGCACCACTCTCTCTCTCTCTTCTCTCTCTCTCTCTCTCTCTATCTCTCTCTCTCTCTCTCTCTCTTTTCTCTCTCTCTCTCTCTCCTCTCTCTCTCTCTCTCTCTCTCTCTCTTCTCTCTCTCTCTCCTCTCTCTCTCTTCTCTCTCTCTCTCTCTCTCTCTCTCTCTCTCTCTCTCTCTATATATATATATATATATATATATATATATAATATATATAATTATATAATGTGTGTATATGTATGATAAATATATATATATATAATATATATATGTATGTATGTATCTATGTATGTATGTATAATGTGAAGACTATATATAAATGTCAATTGCCACATTTGTAAAGTGCTGAAATTTGTCTTTGGGAAAGGTATTAGAACCCTGTTTGTTTATTTAAAGCAGGTTTAGCACTAAACACGTTCAACGAGTCTTCAGTTTTACAAACACAAAAAACCCTGTGTACGCTTTTTCAGATCTTAAATTTCTGTCGCGAGTGCCATTTGCACCTGCTTTTCTTACGTAAATCCACCAGAGGCCGCTGTCGACTGACTGACTGATCAACTGACCCACCCTCCTCCTTCCCTAAACCCAACCAATAGTGTTTTCAAAAGCACAGATTGACCCGACAACCCACTTACAAAAAAAAAAAAAAAAGCCTATCGCCTGATTTTTACCCCGTTTCAGATTTTACTACATTCTCGCCATGTTATTTACTTGTTTATTTTACTTTTTGTTTTACCAGCTTTCTGCAACCCTTCATCCATCTTCGTGGTCAATTCCTCTCTGCACCTCAAGTCCGCCGATGTACATGGAGAGCTTCCTGGACAAACTGATCAAAGTGGGAAAGCTGTCCATATGGAGGTAAGCGGTCAGCTGGTAAGCGTGAAAAGGAATGGCGTCATACCGCCCCTGTTGTGTTCGCTTTAAAGACGAAATGTAGCCATACGTACCTCTGGCTACATAATTCGCGAGATCCAGAAATGTATTATAGGTCTATTACGTTTTCAGAATGAGCCTAATGTATGTTGCGAACATCACATGTAGTCGATGCTTTGCTATTTTTATAGAAAGAGCATTGCAATGTTTTACAGAATGCTAAAAACAATGACAAAAAAAGCTCTCATAACATACTGGATTAAACATAGTATGTGTATTTCTGGCCTATCACAGGGTTATCTAAAGGGTTAATGCTGCCAACTGATGATCAACAGTAAAAATTACAATTTAACCTCTTCCCAACAGGCAAAACCAGCAACAATCAAGAACGCATGATCATATGCTGGCATGGCTTTACAATCAAAAAAACGTGATTATAATTGAAGTCAATGGGGCAAAAACAGCCCCCAACATAACAAAAGAGGAGTCTGTTTGAACAGTGCACAAGGGATCTGTAAAGAATGTACACATTTACACCTTTATGTGAAAAAACTGAAATATGATTAGCTTTATTTACACGGACATAAATTAAGCGGTTATTTACATGCTGTTTAGGGGTTTTAGGTGAACCCAATCAATGTGAGCGGCGTCTTGACCCTCTCAGTGGCATTACAGTGGCCTGCGCAGATTAGCAGCCGTTCACGGGTATAAACAGACTCTTCTTATACTGAAATAAGTAAGAGACTGACCTCGGCAGCAGGGCGAGCCTAAGAAGGTTAAAAGGGTTTATGGTGAAATATGGAGCAGGTGGTTCTCAATCGCTGGTCAGACCGGGTGAACGCTGTCAGAATTAACTAGTCCAGATATTAAACAGCATGCAGTGAGCCATCAGTCACGTATCCCATCCGAAATTCATTTTATTGTTAATTACTATTTTTTACTGTTATAATTTTGCCAACAATTATTATTTATGCTAAAATATCATTATTAATCTTATATTGTAAAATGTCATCATATATTCTCATTATTAGATATTATTCAAATAAATCTCATTGTTTATTGCATTTTTTATAAAACAAATGTAGTTTTTGGTTGTATTTTATTATATTTATTTTTGATGCTATAGAAAATTCATTTTATTTTAAATGTCTTATTTTTTTATAATTATGCCAACATTTATTACTTTTGCTAAAATACCAGTGTCATTATTATTATATGTCATTATACCATTATTTATTCTTCATTATTAGATATTCTTCATATATAATATTATATATTTGCCATTTTAATTATTATGTACTTTTAATAAATCATTTATGTAATTAACTAATTATTTAGTTATTTTTACAGTTTAGATACTGTAATTGTACAAAATATTTTAATATTTACTATATTTTTTATTAATGTATTAATTTCGTTTATTACCCTTTAGAATTATCCAAAAGAAGGTGGTCAAAACGGTTTATATATTATAAAATGTAGAATAATTTTTAATTACTTTGTTGTTTTTGTTTATTATTATTATTCATTCATTCATTCAATTTCTTTTCAGCTTAATCCCTTTTTTAACTAGGGGTCAGCACAGCGGAATGAACTGCCAACTTATCCAGCATATGTTTTACACAGTAGATGGCCTTCAAGCCACAACCTACAGTAGCACTGGGAAACACCCATATACTCTTTACACACATACACTACGGATAATTTAGCTTATCCAATTCACCTATAGCCCATGTCTTTGGACTTATGGGGGAAACCGGAGCACCCGGAGGAAACCAACACAAGGAGAACATGCAAACTCCACACAGAAATGTACTATTGCTGTTGTTGTTATATTATATATATTTTTTTTTACAATTATGCAAAAACTGTTAATGCCAAAATACCAGTTCTTTTTTATAATATTATATTTTTATAACTAATATTCCATATAATGTATTTTAATAATTAATTTATTTAATGTTTTTTTTCACCACATTTATCAGTTTATATTATGAAATATATGAAATAATTTCTAATAATTTTTAATGATTTGAATTCAAATTATATGAATTATTCATTTGGATTATTATATTAGTAGTAGTATTATGGAGCAGGTGGTTCTCAATCGCTGGTCAGACCGGGTGAACGCTGTTAGAATTAACTAGTCCAGATATTAAACAGCATGCAGTGAGCCATCAGTCACGTATCCCATGCGAAATTCATTTTATTGTTAATTTTTAAAATTATTATTATTATTATTATAGTTTTGCCAACAATTATATTAATACTAAAGTATCATATTGTTATATTGTAAAATGTCATTATACCATTATATTATTATATAATAATACCATTATTACTTTCTCATTATTAGATATTATTCATATAAATCAGATTATTTAATGTATTTTTAATTAAACAAATTAAGTTTTTGATTGTATTTTATTTGTTTTTATTTTTTATACTACAGAACTCTAAACTATACTATATAACTATAATGATACTATAAGCTCAGTTTATGTTGAGTATTATTTTGATAAAAATACCATTATTACAGTTTTTTTTTTGTCGATAAAAAGCATTTGTCCAACCAGTTGTCACATTTTCAAACCTGTAAACACAATTAGCACAGCATTAGTCTTTTGTGGCCATTACTGTACATGTGGACATACAGTTCGCAAGCAAGACGTTCTAGTGTCAAAACGGTGGATTGCATGCAAATACCCGTAAAACTGATAAATAAAAGTCTCTGCAGTTTTTGTAATGGCAACAATAGCCAGTATTGTGACACCTGGTGTACTTTGATTGACTGCATGTACCTTGTGAAGTGAAATTCGTTGACAGAATCATTTAATTTGAGTCCGATTTCCAGTGTTTTGGCTAAGTTAGTGTGTGCGAGAAAGATGTGATCTTTTGAAATGAAGAGTATATATTTAACAAAGTGTGTTTGAGAAGAAAATCATGTATTTGGCCAATCGTGTCTTGTAGGTGTGAGTCTGTTAATCTGAAGTATGGGTAAGAGCTTGTTAGCCATTGAAAAAAAACTAATATAAATCGTAATATGCCATTATTCATTTATTTTCTTTTCGGCTTAGTCCTTTTATTTATCAGGCGTTGCCACAGCGGAATGAACCACCAAATTTTCAGCATATGTTTTACACAGCGGGATGCCCTTCCAGCTGCAACCCAGCAAGGGGAAACACCCATACACTCTCATCCAACTCATGCACTACAGCCAATTTTGTTTCTTCAATTCACCTATAGCGCATGTGTGTGGGGGAAACCGAAGCACCCGAAGGAAAACCACACCAACACAAGGAGAAAATGCACACTCCACACAGAAATGCCAACTGATCCAGCCAAGGCTTGAACTAGCTACCTTCTTGCTGTGAGGCGACAGTGCTACCCACTGTGCCACCACGCCGCCAATATGTCATTATATATACCATATATTTCTGATTATTAGATATTATCATGTGTGTATATATATATATATATCATCTGAAGTTGTCATGATCACCAGCAATCAAGCAGTTGCAAATCGATGGAGAACTACAAATCCCATTTTGGTCCTCATTTTTAATCCTTATTTTCGTGTGGACTAATTGAATTATTTTAAGATTGACAGGTTTGCATTAAGCACAGTCTTAATAAAGTTCACGGCACTTGACCCAACCACACACTCTTGACCCACTTCATGACTTAAAGCTACAGATTGTTATATAAAGAGATAAAGTGTAATGTAGAGCAACATTACAGCAGTGTGTGTGAATGTGTATGTTTGTCTGTGTGTATAAGTGTGTGTGTACAGTATGCACTCACCGGCCACTTTATTAGGTTCACCTGTCCAACTGCTTGTTAATGCAATTATGTATGTGTAATGTATTTCAGAAACTGCTGATCTACTGAGATTTCACACACACCATCTCTAGGGTTTACAGAGAATGGTCTGAAAAAGAGAAAATATGCAGTATGTGGGTACAAAAGCCTTGTTGATGCCAGAGGTCAAAGGAGAATGGCCAGACTGGTTCCAGCTGATAAAAAGGCAACAGTAACTCAAATAAGCACTCGTTACAATCGAGGTCTGTAGAAGAGCATCTCTGAACACACAACACGTCCAATCTTGAGGCGGGTGGCCTACAGCAGCAGAAGACCACAACGGGTACCTCTTCTGTCAGCTAAGAACAGGAAACTGAGGCTACAATTCACACAGGCTCACCAAAACTGGACAATAGAAGATTGGAAAAAGGTTGCCTGGTCTGATGAGTCTCCATTTCTGCTGCCACATTTGGCAGGTAAGGTCAGAATTTGGCGTCAACAACATGAAAGCATGGATCCATCCTGCCTTGCATCAGTGGTTCAGGCTGGTGCTGGTGGTGTAATGGTGTGGGGGATATTTTCTTGGCACAGTTTGGGCCCATTAGTATCAATTGAGCATCGTGTCAACACCACAGCCTACCTGAGTATTGTTGCTGACCATGTCCATCCCTTTATGACTACAGTGTCTCCATCTTCTGATGGCTACTTCCAGCAGGATAACGCGCCATGTCATAAAGCGTGAATCATCTCAGACTGGTTTCCGGAACATGACAATGAGTTCACTGTACTCAAATGGCCTCCACAGTCACCAGAGCTCAATCCAATAGAGCACCTTTGGGATGTGGTGGAATGGGAGATTCGCATCATGGATGTGCAGCCGACAAATCTGCTGCAACTGCATGATGCTATCATGTCAATATGGAGCAAAATCTCTGACCAATATTTCCAGTACCTTGTTGAATCTATGCCATGAAGGATTAAGGCAGTTTTGGAGGCAAAAGGGGGTCCAACCTGGTACTAGTGAGGTGTACCTAATTAAGTGGCCGGCGTTTGTGGTAGTGTATGTGCATGTGCATCTTGTGTATATTTGTCTGTGTGCGTCCATGCATGAGTGTGTATATATATATATATATATATATATATATTATATACTTTTTTTTTTTTTTTTTTTTAGAGTTTGTGTGTGTTTGTCAGTGACTGTGTGTGTTTGTATATCTCTTTGTATGTTTGTATATCTCTTTGTATGTGTGTCAGGGTGTGTATGTCTTGTGTGTCTCTTTGTGTGTTGTGCATGTGTGACATTTATTCATAAAATATATTAAATTTAGGTCAAAATTATAATTTTTAGTTCTTTTAAAAAAGTTCCCAAGTGCTCATTAACCAACAGAAAAAGGTTTACAGCACATTTCTAATAATAGTTTTAATAACTCATTTCTAATAACTGATTTATTTTATTTTTGCCATGATGACAGTAAATAATATTGACTAGATATTGTGCAGGATACTAGTATTCAGCTTTAAGTGCATTTAAAGGCTTAACTAGGTTAATTAGGTAAGTCACCGGACAACAGTGGTTTGTTCTTCAGATAACTAAATAATAATAATGACCTTAAAAATAGTTTTGATTTACAAGCTGCTTTTATTCCAGCTGAAATAAAACAAATCAGACTTTCTCCAGAAGAAAAAAAAATAATAGGATATACTGTGAAAAATTCCTTGCTCTGTTAAACACCATTTGGGAAATATCTGAAAAAGAGAAATCCATTTCTCAGGAGGGCGAATCATTTTGTCTTTAACTGAAAGGTTTTTATTTACTTTAAATCAAACCAATTTTGAGTGCATTATTTTGAACACATTTTGAAGCAGTTTTAAACCACTATTTTGAACAAATTATTTTGATTGCATTATTTTAAACCACTTTTAAATTCATTATTTAGACCACATAATTTTGGATGCATTATTTATACTCAAATTTGACCGCAATAATTTGGATCAATTTTGAACAAATGCATTATTTTGAACAGATTATTTTGAACTAATTATTGTAAAAACAAATGGAAAACAAACTGTTGAACCAATTTTGAGTCCATTATAAACCAATTTTTGAATGGATTTGAACCAATTTTGAACCAACTGTTTTAATTTGCGTTATTTTGGATCAATTTTGAATGCATTATTTTGAACAAATTATTTCGATTGCATTATTTTAAACCCTTTTTGAATTCATTAATTGGAATGCATTTCAACGTATTATTTTGAATCAATTTTAAACAAACGTATTATTTTGAATGCATTATTTTGACCCAAAAGTGACCGCATTAATTTGGATTAATTTTGAACAAACGCGGTTTCTTTGAATGAATCATTTTGACAGATTATCTTGAACTCATTCATTCATTCATTTTCTTTTTGGCTTAGTCCCTTTATTAATCTGGGGTCGCCACAGCGGAATGAACCGCCAACTTATCCAGCATTTGTTTTATGCAGCGAATGCCCTTCCAGCTGCAACCCATCTCTGGGAAACATCCATACATTCTTGCATTCACACTCATACACTATGGACAAATTAGCTTACCCAATTCACCTGTACCACATGTCTTTGGACTGTGGGGGAAACCGGAGCACCCGAAGGAAACCCACGCGAACGCAGAGAGAACATGCAAACTCCACACAGAAACGCCAACTGACCCAGCCGAGGCTCAAACCAGCGACCTTCTTGCTGTGAGGCGACAACACTACCTACTGTGCCACTGCGTTGCCCTTTTTATTAATTATTGTGAATTTTTTTTTTTGGACCAGTTTGAAGGAAATATTTGAAGCAATTTTGTACGCATTAATTTGAACAGATTATTTTAAACTAATTATTGTGAACAAATATTGAACAAACTGTTTTGATTGCATTATTTTGAACTAATTATTGTGAACCAATTTTAATCAAACTATTTTAAACTCATTATTTTTAAACGCATTAATTTGAACAGATTATTTTAAACTAATTATCAGTGTTGCCAGATTGGGCGGTTTCCCGGTTTTGAATTTGATTGTGCAGGTAAAAAATGGCATAGGCGAGTTGATAAAATTTGTGCGGTTTTAAAACGTAAATTTCATATGCAACTTATTTAACAAAACACAACTGTGTGCTCCTACTTTAAGTAACTAGTGACCAGTGCATAGTGCAAACCTCGTGAGACCACCCGCTAGAGGAGTTGGAGGAAAGACTCCCCTTCGCGTGCACGCATCATGCAGCGTCTGCAGTTAAACTCACAGTGGTTTATCATGATACTTTTATCGATCAAACATAGAAGCGTTGTCTGAATGACAAGCAGCACCTAATTATGTTAAAATGCCAAATAGGACGAATTTATACCCCATTTCAAAGATAAAAATACTCTAGTAGGTAGTGTAATCTACACAACATTAAGTGCAGTGTGTGGGTGAGAGGGTGACTGCTGGTTTTTTTTTTGTTTTTTTTTACTGTATGGTAAAAAAATTATGACAGTTAAAGTAACTAGGTTCATTACGATATAAATAAATTCAAATTAAACAAAATATTAATCAAACTTTGGGCATTTTTGGTGCGTTCTGGTGGGTTTTGAACAGCTTTATAAATATCTGGCAACACTGCTTATTATTGTTAGGCAATTTTGAACAAACAGTTTTAAAAGCATTATTTTTGACTAATTTTGAACAAATTTTCTGTACAAATTCTAAACGCATTATTTTGAATGCATTATTTGGAACACATTATTTGGAACGCATTATTTGGAACGCATTATTTCAAACACATTATTTTGAACGCATTATTTCGAACGCAATATTTCTGTCTATTTTGAACACATTATTTCGAATGCATTATTTCGAATGCATTTTTTGAACGCATTATTTCGAAAGCATTATTTCGAACGCATTATTTCGAACGCATTATTTGGAACGCATTATTTTGAACGCATTATTTTGAACGCATTATTTGGAACGCATTATTTGGAACGCATTATTTGGAATGCATTATTTCGAACGCATTATTTTGAACGCATTATTTTGAACGCATTATTTCGAACGCATTATTTCAAACACATTATTTCGAACGCATTATTTCAAACACATTATTTTGAACGCATTATTTCGAACGCAATATTTCTGTCTATTTTGAACACATTATTTCGAATGCATTATTTCGAATGCATTATTTGGAACGCATTATTTGGAACGCATTATTTGGAACGCGTTATTTTGAACGCATTATTTCAAACACATTATTTTGAAATCATTATTTCGAACGCAATACTTCTGTCTATTTTGAACGCATTATTTTGAACGCATTATTTCGAACGCATTATTTGGAACGCATTATTTGGAACGCATTATTTTGAACGCATTATTTCGAACGCATTATTTCGAACGCATTATTTCGAACGCATTATTTCGAACGCATTATTGGAACGCATTATTTGGAACGCATTATTTGGAACGCATTATTTTGAACGCATTATTCGAACGCATTATTTTGAACGCATTATTCGAACGCATTATTTGGAACGCATTATTTGGAACGCATTATTTGGAACGCATTATTTCGAACGCATTATTTCGAACGCATTATTTTGAACGCATTATTTTGAACACATTATTTTGAACGCATTATTTCGAACGCAATATTTCTGTCTATTTTGAACACATTATTTCGAATGCATTATTTCGAATGCATTATTTTGAACGCATTATTTCGAAAGCATTATTTCGAACGCATTATTTCGAACGCATTATTGGAACGCATTATTTGGAACGCATTATTTTGAACGCATTATTTGGAACGCATTATTTGGAACGCATTATTTGGAATGCATTATTTCGAACGCATTATTTTGAACGCATTATTTTGAACGCATTATTTCGAACGCATTATTTCAAACACATTATTTCGAACGCATTATTTCAAACACATTATTTTGAACGCATTATTTCGAACGCAATATTTCTGTCTATTTTGAACACATTATTTCGAATGCATTATTTCGAATGCATTATTTGGAACGCATTATTTGGAACGCGTTATTTTGAACGCATTATTTCAAACACATTATTTTGAAATCATTATTTCGAACGCAATACTTCTGTCTATTTTGAACGCATTATTTTGAACGCATTATTTCGAACGCATTATTTGGAACGCATTATTTTGAACGCATTATTTGGAACGCTTTTGAACGCATTATTTCGAACGCATTATTTCGAACGCATTATTTCGAACGCATTATTTGGAACGCATTATTTTGAACGCATTATTTCGAACGCATTATTTCGAACGCATTATTTCAAACACATTATTTCGAACGCATTATTTCGAACGCATTATTTCAAACACATTATTTTGAACGCATTATTTCAAACACATTATTTCGAACGCATTATTTCGAACGCATTATTTCAAACACATTATTTTGAACGCATTATTTCGAACGCAATATTTCTGTCTATTTTGAACGCATTATTTCGAACACATTATTTTGAACACATTATTTTAAACACATTATTTTGAACACATTATTTTGAACGCATTATTTCAAACACATTATTTTGAACGCATTATTTTGAACACATTTTTTAACACATTATTTTGAACACATTATTTTGAACACATTTTTAACACATTATTTTGAACACTTTTTTAACACATTATTTTGAACACATTATTTTGAACACATTTTTTCGAAAGCATTATTTCGAACGCATTATTTCGAACGCATTATTTGGAACGCATTATTTCGAACACATTATTTTGAACGCATTATTTCGAACGCATTATTTCGAACGCATTATTTCAAACATTTTGAACGCATTATTTCGAACGCAATATTTCTGTCTATTTTGAACGCATTATTTCGAACACATTATTTCGAACACATTATTTTGAACGCATTATTTTAAACACATTATTTTGAACACATTTTTAACACATTATTTTGAACACATTATTTTGAACACATTTTTAACACATTATTTTGAACACATTTTTTTAACACATTATTTTGAACTCATTTTTTAACACATTATTTTGAACGCATTATTTTTAACACATTATTTTGAACTCATTTTTAACACATTATTTTGAACGCATTATTTTGAACGCATTATTTTGAACACATTTTTTTAACACATTATTTTGAACACATTATTTTGAACACATTATTTTAAACACATTTTTTAACACATTATTTTGAACGCATTATTTTGAATGCATTATTTGAATGCATTATTTGAACGCATTATTTTGAACACATTTTTTAACACATTATTTTGAACACATTATTTTAAACACATTTTTTAACACATTATTTTGAACGCATTATTTTAAATGCATTATTTTGAACACATTATTTTGAACACATTTTTTAACACATTATTTTGAACACATTTTTTAACACATTATTTTAAACACATTATTTTGAACTCATTTTTTAACACATTATTTTAAACACATTTTTTAACACATTATTTTGAACGCATTATTTTGAATGCATTATTTTGAACACATTATTTTGAACACATTTTTTAACACATTATTTTAAATGCATTATTTTGAACACATTATTTGAACACATTATTTTGAACACATTATTTTGAACTCATTTTTTAACACATTATTTGAACGCATTATTTTGAACTCATTTTTTAACACATTATTTTGAACGCATTATTTTAAACACATTATTTTGAACACATTTTTTAACACATTATTTTTAACACATTATTTTGAACACATTATTTGAACGCATTATTTTAAACACATTATTTTGAACACATTTTTTAACACATTATTTTGAACACATTTTTTAACACATTATTTTGAACACATTATTTTGAACACATTTTTTAACACATTATTTTGAACACATTATTTTGAACACATTTTTTAACACATTATTTTGAACACATTATTTTGAACACATTTTTTAACACATTATTTTGAACGCATTATTTTGAACGCATTATTTTAAACACATTATTTTGAACACATTATTTTGAACACATTTTTTAACACATTATTTTGAACACATTTTTTAACACATTATTTTAAACACATTATTTGAATGCATTATTTGAACACATTATTTTGAACACATTTTTTAACACATTATTTTGAACACATTTTTTAACACATTATTTTAAACACATTATTTTGAATGCATTATTTTAACACATTATTTTGAATGCATTATTTTAACACATTATTTTGAATGCATTATTTTAACACATTATTTTGAATGCATTATTTAACACATTATTTTGAACGTATTATTTTGAATGCATTATTTTGAATGCATTATTTTAACACATTATTTTGAATACATTATTTTACATTATTTTGAATGCATTATTTTAACACATCATTTTGAATGCATTATTTCGAACCAACTTTGAACGCACAAATTTGAATCAGTTTTAAACAAAATTTGCATTATTTTGGAGCAAATTTGAACGTTTTATTTTGAAGGCATAGCATTGAACCAATTTGTGTGCATTAATAAAGCAGTTCGTCCACCCTCTCAGTTTACTCTGCTGTTGTTGTACTGTATAATGTTGAGTGTGTTCAGACTCACTTCTCCTCGATGAGCTGCTTCTGGTACTCCTCGAACTCTTCTCTGCTCATGCCTTTAGACGCGGCCGTCTCTTTTCCTCCGCCGTCTTCATCTTCTTCGCTGTTTCCTCCGGTCATGTTCTTCAGTTTATCACCCAGCATCTGCTGCAGGAGGAACGCCATGGTCTTTGTATATATCTCTGTCTCTCACTGCATGCGTTTCTCCTTTATTTGCAGCTTTGTGAAGACCTGCGAAACTGAGAGATGTGCTGTGGATTCTGCAGCTCAGATCGAGATGAAAAACAGATCAAGAGCTTATAGAGAAATAATACCGTCAACACAAACTCTCCTTGAGTGAAGGACACACACCTGAGCTTCGCCACAGGTAATACTGAACGCATGGGTTTTTTGGAAGTTATTAAAGACAAAAAAAATGGCTAAATGGAGTAAGTAAACATGGTAATATACAAAACTGAAATTTGTCCACATTAGAAAGTAGTGATTTCCAAAATTACTTTGAGTTGTATTTCATTGCATTGTACATTAAGGACACAAAATATTGCATGTTTTGGTTGGTCAACTTCATTTCATTTGTAAATATCCATCCTTTCCTGTCATTCAGACCTGCAACACATTCCAAAAACAGTACAGGATCAGTTTAGGGCAGTAATCAGGTAAACTGCTGAAATAAAGATGTGATTTGAAACAGCTGATGTCAACAATTCAATTCAATTCACCTTTATTTGTATAGCGCTTATACAATGTAGATTGTGTCAAAGCAGCTTCACATAAAAGGTCACAGTAAATAGGAACAGTGTAGTTCAGTTTGTAGTGTTTAAGTTCAGTTCAGTTTAGCTCAGTTCAGTGTGGTTTAATATCACTACTGAGAGTCCAAATACTGAAGAGCAAATCCAACGATGCGCAGCTCTACAGATCCTGAACCATGCAAGCCAGTGGCGACAGCGGAGAGGGAAAAAAAACTTCACTAAAGGTGGAAGTGAAGAAAAAAAACCTTGAGAGAAACCAGGCTCAGTTGGGCACGACCATTTTAATTTATCCGCTGGCCAAACGTCTTGTCCAGAGCTGCAGTCTCAGTGGCGGAGGCTGGAAGCTGGCCTCAGCGAAGACTCGTCTGTCTCTGGAGCGTCACAGGAATCAGTCTCATGTTCTCCACTCCTCCATGACCACACAGTAGCTGCGCAGGATTCGGCCAGGTCCAGGATAAAAAACCTTGGGATCATCTCGTCGTTGGTCTTGGATCGAATCAGTGACTCTGCATAGTCTGAGGGCCTCGGGAAGAGTATCCCCAGGTGGAAATGGAGAATAAAGAAAATAATTAGCGTAGCTGATGTTCATAGTGTATATCAACAAGATGCATAACCTGTGTGGAAGCCCCCAAGTGGTGCACTAAGTGTATGCTTTACTGAACAGATAGGTCTTTAATCTAGTTTTGAATTGGGAGAGTGTGTCTGAGCCTCGGACGTTATCAGGAAGGCTATTCCAGAGTTTAGGAGCCATAAATGAGAAGGCTCGACCTCCTTTACTCGACTTTGCTATTCTAGGTACTACCAGAAGCCCTGAGTTTTGAGACCTTAAAGAGCGAGTTGGATTGTAGCGAGACAGAAGATTGGTTAGATAAACAGGAGCTAGATTATTTAAAGCTTTATATGTAAGAAGCAATATTTTTAATTCAATACGAAACTTAACAGGCAGCCAGTGTAAGGAGGATAAAATTGGGGTGATGTGATCAAATTTTCTAGACCTGGTAAGAACTCTGGCAGCTGCATTTTGTACTAGCTGAAGTTTGTTAATAGAGGATGCTGGGCAGCCAGCAAACAGTGCAGGTGATTCTAACAGGTGATTGTAATTATGATTTGGGACAAAAGCAGCATCCAAGAAAGGTCTAGTCCTTTAGGAGCAAAGTTGGGCTGAGGATCACAAGTTTGCCAAAATATATGAGAATATTACAGAAATGTTTAAAAACGATGTTCCTCAAAGAAAGACAGGAAGACATTTGGATATTTCACATTTAAAAGAGCAGAACATCTTTAAAAGATTTAAGGAATCTGGAGGAATTTCAGTGTGTAAAGGACAAGACTGCAAGTCTGAGCTAAACAACGTGATCTCTGATCCCTCAGGTGGAGCTGCATCGAGAATCCTCATTCATCTAGAAGCCAGATCACCACATGGGGTCAGGACTACTGCGGCAAACCTTTGTCAAGTATCACAATACATAGATACATCCACAAATGCCAGTTAAAATTGTACTGTGCCAAATAGAAGCCCTATGTTAACAGTGTCCGTAAGAGCGGTCGACTTTCATGGACTTGAAGACATCTGGGATGGACCACCACAGAGTGGAAATGTGTACTGTACACAATATGCTGCCTTCTTTTCCAGGGACACCCATGCATATTTCAACAAGGCAATGCAAAACCACATTCTGCACACATGCCAAAGTCCTGGCTATGGAGGAAGAGCATACAGGTAGTAATACTGCAGACAGGCCAGTATTCTAATAGAGAATGTGTGGCTCATTTTGAAGCACAAAAAAATGCAACAACAGAGACCTCATACTGTTGCCCACCTTAAGACTTGTTTGCAGGAAGAATGGGAAAAATTACACCTAAAACACTTCACTATATAATATATATATAATATATATATATATATAATATATATATATATAGTAGCATGGGTTGCAGTAATAACATGTTAATAGCATGATTATATTAAAAAAATGAAATTTATTAACATTATTTATTTACATATATGTTTTTTTATATTGAAAAAAAGATATTTGTCACAGTTTATCAAGACTCTGAAGTATAAATAATAATACATTTTATTTGTGATGGGCTTTCCTACTCTCAAAGCGCTACAAGATAAAAATCATACAGCAATAATCAATAAAACGATAAATGAGCAAAAGATTGCATAAAATGACAGTGATGATCACAAATTAAATGCTTTGCTTAAAACAGTGTCTTACTGATGTTAAATGCGTTAAAGTTTAATATTTTTTTAATACATAAAGGGCTAAATGCAGTAATAGCAGGGTAATATACAAAACTGAAATCTGTTCATATTTCACTCATAAATAAAACACTCACCGGCCACTTTATTAGGTACACCTTATTAGTACCCGGTTGGACCACTTTCGCCTTACTGCCCATCCACTGGGTATTTTCTCTTTGTCAGACCATTCTCTGTAAACCCTAGAGATGGTTGTGCGTGAAAATCCCAGTAGATCAGCAGTTTCTGAAACACTCAGACCAGCCGTCTGGCACCAACAACCATGCCACGTTCAAAGTCACTTAAATCACCTTCTTCCTCACTCTGATGCTCGGATTGAACTGCTGCAGATTGTTTTGACATGTTTACATGCCTAAATGCATTGAGTTGCTGCCATGTGATTGGCTGACTGGAAATTTGCGTTTAAAAAGCAGGGGGAGAGGTGTACCTAATAAAGTGGCCAGTGAGTGTGTCTGTGTGTGTATAAAGATAGATAGATAGCTAGATAGATAGATATAGATAGATAGATAGATAGATCGATAGATATTCTGTAGTGGAGCATAGATAGTATTTTGGGTGGTCACAAGGTTGTTGCTACAGTTTTCTAGATCAGTGGTTCTCAAACTTTTTACACCAAGTACCACCTCAAAAATTGTCTTTCCAAATACCACCATGATGACCAGCGTTAAAATGCAGTAGTGTAGTAGGCCTATAATTTGTCAGCTACAACTCTGCACAGTTAAAAAACGAGGCAGATTTATTAATAATAAGGATATTTATTAATGTTACCACTTTAGACATTACAGTTTGAACATTAATACTGAACTGTGCTTACAAAAACTTAAATATTTAAATTAAAATGTGCTTTTAAAAGTTATTTAAATAATTAAGTACTATACTATAAAGTATTAAAAATAAAATGTTGTTTATGAAAAGTAAAAAACATATAGTAGCCTATTCATCAACCTGGAGATGTTGCTCAGACCACATAAATATACATCTCATAATATTCATATAAACCATATTTGAAGTTTAGAAATATATGTTGCATGTACATATGAACATTTGTATATCTTTGAAATTAAAAATTATTTTATAGTAATCCAGAAAAACAACAAAAAGCGCTCAGGGGTAACTCAAATATTTGGTCGGTGCTCTTTTGGTGAGGGATTCATCAAAACATCAACAGAAATTAGTCCAAGGCACTCAGAAAATGTGGAAAATTATTTATTATTTCTATAGTATTTTGAAAATGATTTGCAATTAACAATTAAGAAATTAGATCTGCTAACAGCGTCTCATTTACAGTGTCAGTAAAGCGGTCAAATTAGTGATAATGCATAAATACACTGTTTGACCAACTCCCAAGTGATTTATCTATTCATATGTGCAGCATTTGCAGGATTTAGTGTGATTGAGATCACAGCTTAAGGGTGCTTTCACACTAGCACTTTTGGTCCACACCCATGTTCAATTGATGTTAGAGTTCGGTACGTTTAGCTAGTGTGAAGGTGTCTTCTGAACTCGCGTGCGCACCCGTGAACTATACCCGAGTCCACCTGAATGAAGTTCGTGCAAACTGGTTTACTTCAGGAATGAATGCAATTGTACCAAATAACAGAAGTGAACCGCCAAAAGTACAACAAACTATCGTTTCATAATTTCATTCATGTGTGTGTCGGTGTATCACATGCTGTACCTTGGTGACAAGCAGGACCGAGCCAGGGCAAACACAGTGTTAATGTCTGCTTGTCTCCCCCAAAAACAGCTCCTGCAGACATTGCGTGTTTTAATATTTTTGCGCAGAAGGACGCTATTCGGTTTCTGTATAGATTCAGTAAAAGCAAAAAGGCTACGTCTTTCCATCTTGGCACTTTGCTTTCGTGGCTATCACCTAGCAACAGCCATACACACAACAGCAGCTTGATAACACAAGCGTACCAGTGTTCAGAAGGAAAAAATACAGTGTGAACACAAACCAACCGAGAAGGTGGCAAGAGGGGACAATTGAACCTGGGTTCGGTCCAGACAATTGCACCCTAAGTGAATTGTGGAGTTTGCGTTAACTATGCTCACGACCACCATTTTCATGCAGATAAGGGTAAGGTTCACAGTTTCTCAGTCTGTGCACACATAGAATAACTTTTAACAAAGTCCCTTTAAGGCAAGTCATTTCACTTGCCGATCATCTTTGAAACGCCTCTCAGACAGTATCCTTAGGCATTCTGTTTGAATGGGGAAACATTCAATTCTCAAATTGCTTTGCCAAGCTTACTATTAAATTTCATATTAGGAATCACCAATGAAAGTAACAACAACTGTCTCTTTAGATTAATTTCTAAATGTTCCAGTCACACACAATCAGGAGAAACACACATCTGGTCCAAGCCCCTCCCCCGGAGAGCCTACCGTACCTACCTACGGTATGGTACGGCTCGGTATGCTTTTATGGCCGTTTCCACTGTCAGAAGAGTACCTAAATGCGAACTGTACCACTTTTTGGTCACTCTTTGCAAAGGGTACCATAAGGCAAAGCTAGACGCACAGCTGAACACTATTGGTTTACAGAAATACGTCATTCGCTCATGCAACAAGCCAGAATGAAAACAAAAAAACTGCATGTTTTAAATACACAGCTGAGACATTACACTGTAATAATACAGACATATAATAACAAGCCATGGTCAACCCAAGCTCAAACAAACCTCATCTTCG
>NC_079436.1:55749141-55881641 GCF_903798145.1 Danio aesculapii
TCTTGATGAACAGCCACAAAGCCAAGAAGAAGAGCAGATTCTACCCTGTGCCCCATAGTTTTTTACAGGCCAGTTTAAAGCGTGAGTGGTTTTGCTTTCTTGCTTGCACTCGCGTGCGCGTCTATATTTGAAATAACAAACTTCTTGAGCTGATGATGAACGTGCGCTTGATTATTGACATGCTTTTGAAAACCCAATCTTTCTAGAAATTGACAAACTCGAGAGTGACGCACGAAAAAAACAAAGGAGAAGTCGGAAAAAAAGGAGCATGTTATTTTTCAGCAAACATGAACAAAATGCCATGTTTAACTAATTATCTTCATCTTTTGGAATATTATGAACTCAGAATGATGGAATTGTTCTCTAACAAGAGGCTACATGTGCTGGTGAAGATTACAGACACAGAGGAGAGGTTTGCACTGACTGTGGGCTATATTTCCTGTTGTTGTTGAACCTAAATAAGGACTAAATGTATGCTGTGTGTAGTTTTTCTGTAATTGGTAATAGGGCTGTGCAATTAATCGAAAATCCGATATCGATTTTGGCTTCTAACAATTATGACAAAACATTCGTGGAGATAAACTATTACATTATACACCGCCCCTTTCCAGTTATACACATTTGTTGTTCTGCAAAACTCAGTTTCAAGTGAAAATGACTAAAAGCATGTGCTGTAATGTAACGTTTGCAGCATGGGATGCGAATCATTCATTGATGTACGTTCGGATCATTCATGCTTTTAAAAGTGCAAACAAGACCGCATGCTTCTGTGTGTGTGCGCACTTAGCCTCAGAGACGAACAGAACACACAATCTAAAGTCATCTTAATGCGAGCGCTGTAATGGTCAAATACATGCAAATGTGTGTCAGAACGCGGTGTTTAGTGATTATTCATATTAACCCTCATTTATGTAATAAACAAACGAGTTGAGAATCAAAAGACATGTGAAAGAGAAACTATAAATCAGAACCGTACTGCTCTTAAAGTGACAGCGCGCAATATTCCTGCTGCCTAATGTTTATCATTAATCAAACAACAAAAGGAGAAAATCCCTCACTGCTCTTGACTGAAGGACTTTTGTAGCTGAAGTTTTTTTTTCTTACAGTGAAGATGCTTAAAGCACAGTTTGTTTCATATTTTTATTCTATTGTATTTATTTCCCTTTCCTTATTTAGAGGGACGAAAATAACTGTGTATATATATATTTATATACAGTTGAAGTCAGAATTATTAGCCTTCCTGAATTATTAGTGACACCCAGTTTTTGTTTACTGGAAAGATTTTTTTCAACACATTTCTAAATATAATAGTTTAAATAACTCATTTCTAATAACTGATTTCTTTTATCTTTGCTATGATGACAGCACATAATATTTGACTAGATATTTTTCAAGATACTAGTATTCAGTTTAAAGTGACATTAAAAGGCTTAATTAGTGTAATTAGGCAAGTCATTGTATAACAGTAGTTTCTTCTGCAGACAATCAAAAAATATATAGTTTAAGGGGGCTAATAATATTAACCTTAAAATAGGTTTCAAAATATTTAAACCTGCTTTTAGTTTAGCCAAAATAAAACAAATAAGCCTTTCTCCAGAAGAAAAAATATTATAGGAAATACTGTGAAAAATTCCTCTGTTAAACATAATTTGGGAAATATTTATATTTATAAAAAAAAAAATAATCGTGATTATGATTTTTCCCATAATCGAGCAGCCCTAATTGGTAACATATCAGAGACTGTAAGGGTCTGTATGTGTTCATATATGCTGCGTTTATTTATTTGATATAATTGCAGATGTCATTGATCTGCAGTTATAATCAAATTATGTTCATAGAAAGATTGGTAATAAACATTTATCCACAAGTATTTGTGTATGAAGCATCTGTTCTGTGAGAAGTGCTTCTCATATGATATGTGAACGACCTGTACAGCTTTAATAGACATTTTCTCGAGCGAAAATGACGTTGACTGAAACTTTCTGTTGTACACCACGCCCACCAAAAGAGTACCCCTGGTACCCTTTTAGTTGTGGAAACGCAAGCCTGATAAATGTGACATGTACCGTGTACCATGTACCATACTGTACCACTCAGTGGAAACGGGTCATATATTGATCGATGATTGCCTCCTGTACTAGAAGACGGTGCTTCATTCGCCATATTGACTGTTACCCTTTTCCCCATTCAAAGGCTATATGAGTGGCACGTCCTGTGTATTCTATAGTTTTTGACTTCATTCATATTCCATCACTAAGCTTCAAGCATGGCAAAGGTACTTGAGTCTATGTTCTGTGTCCCATATCATTTCACACAACTGCAAACACGCGTTTTAACACTGATCACAATGTGTTATCGTACGCATCAAAAGGGTTAAAAGTGTTATTCAGTGATTCCTCTGCGTGCCACTAAAAGGAACCTCACTTTGAAAACCATCGTTCTAGATGGTTGCTATTGCATTGCTAGAGTGTAAAGAGTTGCTAAGGTGTTCAGGGTGACTGCTGTGTGGGTGCTAGTCTTAAGTTTGAGCCATATCGAAGATGGAGAGTGTGGTTCAAGTCCTGCCCAAACCTTTCGATTACAAGTGCAACTCCCTAACCAGTAGGCCACAACTGGCCCTGCCAACAAGTTGCTTGCTTAGGTATTCCAGGTGGCTGCTAAAGTGTTGCCAGGGTGTCTGGGTGATTGCTATGCTGTTGCAAATGTGTTCTTGGTGAATTAACAGAGTTAAACAGAGAGATTTTTTTTTTCAACCCATTTCTAAACGTAAAAGATTTAACAACTCATTTCTAATAACTGGTTTCTTTATCTTTGCTATGATGACAGCACATAATATTAGACTAGATAGTTTTCAAGATGCTAGTATTCAGCTTAAAGTGCAATTCAAAGGCGTAATTAGTGTAATTAGGCAAGTTAAGGGTGCTAATAATATTAACCTTAAAATAAGTTTGAAAATATTTAAACCTGCTTTTAGTTTAGCCAAAATAAAACAAATAAGACTTTCTCCAGAAGAAAAAATATTATAGGAAATACTGTGAAAAATTCCTTGCCCTGTTAAACATAATTTGGGAAATATTTATATATAAAACAACATTCACAGGAGGGCAAATAATTTTGACTTAAATTTACATTACATTTAGCAGACGCTTTTATCCAAAGCGACTTACAAATGAGGACAAGGAAGCAATTTACACAACTATAAGAGCAGCAGTAAACAAGTGCTATAGACAAGTTTCAGGTGTGTGAAGTCTAAGAAGCAAAGCATTAGTAATGTTTTTTTTTTTGAGAGAGAGTACAGTTAGTGGTATAGCCAGAGAGGCAGTTACAGATTAGGAGGGAAAGTGGAGACTAAATAGTTGAGTTTTTAGTCGTTTCTTGAAGACAGCAAGTGACTCTGCCGTTCTGATGTAGTTAGGGAGTTCATTCCACCAACTAGGCAGATTGAATGTGAGAGTTCGGGAAAGTGATTACTTCCCTCTTAGGGATGGAACCACGAGGCGACGTTCATTCACAGAACGCAAGTTTCTGGAGGGCACATAAATCTGCAGAAGTGAGAGCAGATAAGAAGGAGCAAAGCCAGAGGTCGCTTTGTAAGCAAACATCAGAGCTTTGAATTTTATGCGAGCAGCAACTGGCAGCCAGTGCAAACGGGTGAGTAGCGGAGTGACATGTGCTCTTTTGGGTTCATCAAAGACCACTCGTGCTGCTGCGTTCTGAAGCAGCTGAAGAGGTTTGATAGAGTTAGCTGGAAGCCCGGCTAGTAGAGAGTTGCAATAGTCCAGTTTGGAGAGAACAAGAGCTTGAACAATGAGTTGAGCTGCATGTTCAGATAGGAAGGGTCGGACCTTTCTGATGTTGTAGAGTGCGAATCTGCAAGATCAGCAGTCAGTTCTAGAAATGTGGTCAGAGAAGTTTTAGTTGGCAATCATGTTACTCCAGGCTTTTTACCATTTTGGATGCAGTGATGGTGCTCCATCATCTGGATTGAAAAGTTATGGTGAAGAGTCGGGTTGGCAGAACCTTCAAGCATTTCGTTTTAGTGAGGTTAAGCTGGAGATGATGATCTTCATCCAGTGTGAAATGTCTGACAGGCAGGCTGAAATGCGAGTGGAACCGAGGGATCATCGGGGTGGAAAGAGAGGATAGCTGGGTGTCATCAGCATAGCAGTGGTAGGAAATCCATGTTTCTGGATGACTGTTCCTAAAAGATGCCGTGTAGATAGAGAAGAGAAGTGGCCCAAGAACAGAGCCCTGAGGTACCCCAGTGTTTTAGATGCTGTAGGTTGGACACTTCTCCCCTCCACGACACCCTGATGACCTGTCCGAGAGGGTAAGAACTGAACCATTGAATAACCAGTGCCTGCGACGCCCAGTGACTCAAGCGTAGATAGCAGGTAGCGTTGATAGACTTCAACTGTATATCATTTTGAATAATCGTGATTACAATTATGACCAAAATAATCATGATTTTCCCATAATCGAGCAGCCCTACCTTACGACTAACATACTGATACTAAAACTAAAATATCTAAAAACACTTCCGGATTGATTTCAACAGGGACTTTAAATAACCATTTGCGATAAAAGTGCAGATGAAATTATGGAGTAAATAGTGAGTGCTGTCATAGTTGATAAAGAGGCTGTAGATCTGCATCAGCATTGACACGTTGTTTGCTTTTGGTTGATCTGACAGCAAGACAAGAATGAAAGCAGGTAAACTAATCCTGTTATGGCTGAAAATCAAATTAAGCAAGAGCCAGCGCTTGCCTTCAGCCATTCTGTGTGTGAAATGACACATGCGTGATTTTTTATTTCGCTCAGGGTGTTTCTGTCGGCTATAGTAGCTCAGTTAATGTTTCTCTGCTGGATTTGGTGTCGTGGTAATTTAGGCTGTTGATGACGTCACATCCCACTGAGACACTGACATGCTTGGTGTTACAGTAGGATTAATGTGGCGATTAGTCTTTATGTGGTAATTAACTCGCCCACCTCCATCCTTACACACACACACACTGCGCTCAGAGATTACATCTGAGCACTTCATCGATGAAAGTGACACTTGTTGAATATACCGGTTAAATAAATTTATGCATTTAAGCTTTGTCACAAGCTTATGGATAGGTTATTAATTTTTTTTTTTTGCTTCGTCGTCTTTATAATCCTCGTTCCCAGTGTAAGAGCAACAAATAATAACTTGACTTCTAGTTGATATTTGGAAAAGTGGCAGTAGGTGGATCTGTTGAGCTGCGTCCCCAATCATCACAAATACTGCAGAAGACCTATTGGAACCCGCATGGAGCTAAGATTTTCTCAGAAATCAGTCAGTTTGGTGAAGGAAAAATCATGGTTTGGGGTTAATTCAGTATGGGGGAGTGCGAGAGATCTGCAGACTGGATGATCAACAGCCTGAGGTATCAAGACATTTGTGCTGCCACTTACATTACAAAACCACAGGAGAGGGCAAATTCTTCAGCAGGATAGCGCTGCTCCTCATACTTCAGCCTACACATCAAAGCTCTGAAAGCAAGAAGGTCAAGGTGCTCCAGGATTGGACAACCCAGTAACCAGACATCAACATATTGAGCAAGATTGGGGGTAAGATGGAGGAGAGATTGAAGATGCACCCAAAGAATCTGATGAACTCTGGGAGTCTTGCAAGCACGCTTTCTTTGCCATTCCAATCAGTGATTCGAGTCATTGCAGAGATGTATGGATGCAGTCCTTAAGCTCATGATGGAGTCAGACACAATATCATTCTGTTTTCCACTGCAGCATGACCACATATTCTATACTGGACATTATTTCTGTTCAGTGACAAGACTTTTGTCTAGGCAAGTCAGACCTTACTGTCCTAATGAAATCATTCAAATCAAGACCTGATCATATTTTATTGTGGTTCAAATAAGCGTAGAGCAGTGTTTTTCAATCACGTTCCTGGAGGACCACCAGCACTACATGTTTTGGACTGTCTCCTTTGTCTGTCATATCCATTACAGGTTTTCCAGTCTCTGCTAATGCGCTGATTATCTGAATCAGTTGTGTTTGGCTGAAGAGAGCAAAATGTGTAGAGCTGGTGGTCCCTCATGAAGTGGTGAGAAAGGCTGATCTAGTAGGCCTTTTGCCTTTTCATATAAGCAACTTCTCATAAGATGATAAACTAGAAGCGACAAGACTTTTGTCAGGTAGTGTGTGTGTGTAGTGTATATATATATATATATATTATATAGTATAATATATATATATATATATATATATATATATAATATATATATATATATTATATATATATAAATATATCCATGTGTATATATATATTTATATATTTATATATGTATGTATATATGTATAATGTGTATATATATATATGTATATATGTGTGTGTGTGTATATATCAGAGATCGCGTTAACCGAATATTTTCCGTCAATGACGGATTTTTTTCAGCAGTGACGGAAAAATCTGAAGGTGATCCGTCATTTTGACATTATGCTGAGGGCGATCTATTGTAATGTGTAGATAACTGTACTTCCCACTCCTGTCCAGCTGATAGCGATTGCCCTCATTAATTAGCAATTGTCTTGTTTTGTCTCGTCTTTGTCACCGCTGCGTACAGTAGTTTGCAAAAATGTCAAGGCAGCTGAGTGTGAAAAGTTTCTTTTACGGGCCAAATAGTGATATTATTATAAGGTGAAAAAAGAGGAAGTGACGCAGTGACGATGTAGAACAAACTCCTGACTGACAGCGCGATGAAGAGCTATGGACTGGATGATTGGAGCGCGTTTGTGAGCACAACGGAACGCAGAGGGGTGCATCCGCGCCCCTTGTGCAGAAAGAGCGCTGCTGCAGGATATTTGCCCTGCGAAACGAGTGCTTGCAGGATCGGGAAATCCCACATCAGAGAATCCTGCAAACTCTGATCACTTCCTTAGGAGAAATGATTCGGTCTCCAGTGTGGTGCAGAACGCGGCTCAGCCTCTAGAACAAAATTAAAACTGTCACGAGAAGTCGACTTTCCGAGGCGAAGACACCAGAATTCAATGAATAATTGCCTCGCATCAGCCTCCCTTGATGCGTTGTGATTACGCACAGGCAAGCACCCAGTTCAGGTCGACCGAGGACCAGGAGGAACGATATGAGTTAAGGCAAAGAGGCCTACAGAACATCGTCTGAATTATATTTCAAGTTATGTTCTATATTAGTCGGAATTATCTTTTATAATATATCTTGTTTTATATCTGCTTTGTGTCTCAGTCACAATGGCCGTATTTTTAATCCCTCCACCGGCAGTGCAAAAAAACCATGAAACTTGAACGAATTTGGAGTTTTTGTTCATTTGTCAAATAAATAAATTAATAATTAGCTATCATGCTCGTTGTGCAAGTCATGATGAAAATATGAATGAAAAAAGCGATAGACAATATGCTAATTAAATGACGGGCACTAATAGGTTATGACGGAATTTTTACAAACCTCTCCGTCAAAATGACAGACAATGAGAAAGTCTAACGCGACCTCTGGTGTATTATATATGTATATATGTGTGTGTGTATATATATATATAATATCTATATATATATATATATTATATATATATATATATATATATATATATATATATATATATAATATATATATATATGGCATCCAAAATGATTTTGCGAGCCCTTTTACATCACTCTGGAGGAGTACAGTTCTTGAGTTTCGGAAGGTTGTGCCAGTGAGTCGTTCAGGCAGTCGGACTATTCGCTGTAGTCTACGGAGGTTGGTTTTTGCAGCTGAGCCGAACCAGACGGTGATTGAAGTGCAGAAGAGTGGATTGACGACAGCTGAGTAGAACTGTACGAGCAGCTCCTGTGGCAGGTTGAACTTCCTCAGCTGACGAAGGAAGTACAGTCTCTGCTGGGCTTTCTTCACAATAGAGTCTATATGAGTGTCCCACTTCAGATCCTGAGAGATGGTGGTTGCCCAGGAACCTGAATGACTCTACTGCAGCCACAGTTGCTGTTCATGATGGTGAGTGGGGGGGTGAGTGCAGGGGGGTTCTCCTGAATCCCACTATCATCTCCACTGTTTTTTAGCGTTGTTTCAGCTCCAGGTTGTTGTATCTGCACCATAACGCCAGCCGCTCAACCTCCTGTCTGTATGCAGGACTCGTCACCGTTCCGGATAAGGCCGATAACGTTAGTGTCGTCTGGCAAACTTAATGAGTTTGATGGAGGGGTCTTTTGCAGGCATTCATTGGTGTACAGGGAGAAGAGCAGTGGAGAAAGAACACATCCCTGGGGGGCACCGTGCTGATGGTGCGGCTGGTCGGATGTGATTTTGCCCATTCTGACTAGCTGCTGTCTATCTGTCAGAAAGCTGGTGATCCATAACAGACAGAGCTAGGAACAGAGAGCTGGGCCAGTTTTGTACTCAAGCAGTGATGGGACGATGGTGTTAAGCAGAACTGAAGTCCACAAACAGAATTCTTGCGTTAGTTCCTGGTTTGTCCAGATGTTGTAGGGTAACATGGCAGTCCCATGTTGACTGCATCATCCACAGACCGGTTTGCTCTATAGGCGAACTGCAGGGGGTCCAGCAGGTGTCCAGTGATGTCCTTCAGATATGCTAGCACCAGTCTTTCGAATGACTTCATGGCCACAAGATGTTAAGGCCACAGGTCTGTAGTCATTGAGTCCTGTGGTCTTTGGCTTCTACGGGATTGGGATGATGGTGTGGAGCGCTTTAAAGCAGGATGGAACTTTGTGCTGTTAAAGTGATCTGTTGAAGATATGTGAGAAAATGGGAGCCAGCTGGTCAGCGCAGGTTTCTCAGACAGGCTGGTGAAACCACCGGCTGGGCCTGGCCGCTTTCCTTCTCTTCTGTTTACTGAAGAATCTTATGCACATCATCCTTCACTGATCTCGAAGTGCAGGGGGGGAGAGGAGAGGGCTGGAGGTTGTTGAGGCTGTGTAGGAAGATGGTCCGGGCTGTGTTGATGTTGTGTTGATGGCTGTGTAGGGAGATGGTCTGGGCTTGTGTTGATGTTGTGTTGATGGCTGTGTAGGGAGATGGTCTGGGTGTGTTGATGTGGTGTTGATGGCTGTGTAGGGAGATGGTCCGGCTGGTTGATGTGGTGTTGATGGCTGTGTAGGGAGATGGTCCGGGGGCTGTGTGATTGTGGTGTTGATGGCTGTGTAGGGAGATGGTCCGGGCTATCTTCTGGTCCAAATGTCTTAAAAGAAAGCGTTTTGCAGGGACTTTGCTTACAACCAGAAAAAATAACGTGATAATGGCCCTTGATTCGCGTCTAATCTTCAGTTTAGCAGTTCAGTTCTTTAGCACTTTGAGCGATTGTTATTTAAGCACTTTAAGCACTGTTATTGTTTAGAAGAAAACACTTTATTTGACATAGTACAAAATAAATGATGCAAAGCATAATCATTGAAGAGAGTCTATCTCAGTCTCAGTTACCAGTTTAAGCACTTTTTTAAGCTCTTATTACGTTATCTTTGGTATTATCATCAATATTGAAGTAAGTCCTTCTGGCTCAGGATTTAACCCTAACCCTTACCTGGTATTGTGCTTGCAATCAGACACAAGACTCGTGGACTAGTTGTGTATGTAAAAGATGGCAAATCCTTTACTTTTAAATAGATGCTGACCAAAAGCTTAATTACAATACAGCATACAGAATTAACCAAGCAATTCATGCAGAGTAGAACCCATTAAAAATAACGTGCATGAATATAAAAATATGTAAAACAATTCTCAGACAAATTCAGCCAGTCGATGTATTGTGGAAGTGCGGTGTAAATCTCAAATAAAATAAAGACCAAAAGGTTGTTTTCTTTGCATTATTTTCATAATATTATGGACGTTCTTATGCATTGTCTCATTATTGTAATAAGTTTCATACTATATAAAAATTTCTAATTTACTAACAGATACTGTATGCATGACTATTATAAGATCGCTACGGTTACTAAAGTAACCCTTCGTTCCCCGAGGGGGGGAACGGAAATGCTATGTGGAACTTCCACTATGGGGATTTCGTCAGAATCCAATCATCTGAAAGAGTATAAAACGGGGCCAATGAAATGCCAATGAGTTGGCAGCGTCAGCGTGCACAGCTGGCGTCAATGACAATCAGTCATTGCTATAAAGACGCCAGCCAGTGCCATGCTCGACATCCTTTTCTAGCTGAAGAGACTTTCACGCTCAACAGCTAAGGGACAATCGTTGTGGCGAAGGAACATAGCATTCCATTCCCCCCCTCGGGGAACGAAGTGTTACTTTAGTAACCGTAGCGTTCCCCTTCGGATGGGGAACTCCAATGCTATGTGGAAACTTCCACTATGGGGAAATCTATGGAAAACGCCACAACGAAAGAAAGAACCTTACTGCGTCCCTGGCGAAGGGTGCGCCACGCAGTAGAGACGACGCGCACCTACAACGCCCCGAGACACAGTCTTCCACGTGTCCCTGGCCCTCACTTACCTGTCCAGAACAGTTATGTTTTTTTCGGGAGTCGCAATAACCCAGTAAAATAGGTTTTGATACGGACAGTACGTGGAAAGCGTTCAGTCCCGATAGGGAGGACGCTGCGGAGCTCACCTGTTACCCAGAGGGGAGACCTGGTGACACCTATGGACTAGCCCAGAGATGGGGAGTCCTTGCATAGGGATGGGTTAGCGGGGAGGAAGACACAGCCTGCCCTAGAAGGGGGGACTATACCGTGGCTGAGTGAACGTATGGGATCGCCCGCGGGGATCACACATAGCAGGCACCTATACCCAGAACGCGGGCTGACCAGCGGGCATGCCGACAACGTAACGGGCCAACACCGACTCCTCCGCTGAGTCAGGTGTCTGGGGGCCTCGGAGGAACTCTGCAGGGTCGCCAAAGAAATGGGGAACTAAACTGACAAAGCTGAAAAAAGCGCACGTATCTCCGGGTTAGGGAGAGTGGCGCAGCAAGCGTGTTTCGGACACCTCAACCGAATCGTTTCCTCAATCACCAAGGGTTGCCTAATACCCTAGAGGAAACCGGCTCCACTCGCAGATTGTAACCTTGCCAAATGTATTGGGTGTTACCCAACCCGTAGGCTCTACCAAATGTCTGTCAGAGAGGCGCCGCGTGCTAACGCCCAGGAGGATGCGATGCTCCGTAGTGGAGTGCGCTCTCACCCCCCGGGGGACACGGCTCACCCTGGGCCCAAAGGCGAGGGAGATGGCATCCACTATCAGTGGGCCAACCCTCTGTTTAGATAAGGCACTTCCCATCTGCCGACCACTGTAATGGACAAAGAGCTGGTCAGAGGATCTAAGGCTCTGAGTGTGGTCCCCATATATTCGCAAAGCAGCGAACAGGACACAACAATGAAAGGGCTGGGTTCTGCCTCCTCCGTGGGCAGCGCTTGCAGGCTCACTACCCTGATTGTTAAAACGACGTGGTAGGAACCTGGGGCACATAGCGGGCCGGGGTCCTCAGGACAACGTGAGAGTAGGCGGCCCCGAATTCTAGGCACGAGTCACTGACCGAAATGCCTCCAGGTACCTAACCCTCTTAACCGATGCCAACACGACCAGCCAGAGCTGTCTTCAAGGACAGAAATCTCAAGGGATACTGAGTCGAGTGGTTCGAAGGGATCCCCACGTAGGCTCGTAGCACTACCGCGAGATCTCAAGAGGGTATGAGAGGGGGGCGGGGGAGGAAAACATCCGCTCGCACCTATGAGGAACTGGATGATGAGGTTATGCCTCCCCACGGTGCCGCCATCCACGCATCATGATGAGCGGAGATGGTGGCCAGTAAACCCTCAGTGTGGAGCGCGACAGCTTCGCTCCACCTGTCCTGAAGGAAAGAAAGCACAACACTGATCTGGCAAGATCGGGGGTCTCTCGGCGAGAAGCGCACCAATCAGTGAATAGACTCCACTCCAGGGCGTAGGCATGCCTCGTAGAGGGTGCACTAGCCTGAGTGATGGTATTAACCACCGCCACCGGTAGGTTACCTAAGTCTTCCTCGTGCGGTCTTATGGACCCCACGTGGAGGTTCCACAGAACTAAGCGAGGGTGCCAGATGGTGCCCTGTCCCTGAGAGAGTAGGTCCTCTCTCAAAGGGACTCGCCAGGGGGGGCGTCGCGAGGAGGGAGAGTTCTGATATCCAGGTCCGGTTGGGCCCGGGGGCGGCAACTAGCAAGACTGCCCCTAGTCCTCCTCCCTGACCCTTGCACAGAAACTGCGCGAGTAGGCTCACTGGGGGGAGTGGCATACTTACGCATGACTCGGGGTGGATGTCGCCATTCTCCCGGGTGGAAGGAGCTGCGTGAGAGCCTGTTGGTCGCACGGTTGAGCCCATGCGGGGTGTAAATAGCAAGCAGCGACTTCAGCTGCGTATGACTCCAGAGGAGCAGACGGCGAGCGAGCTGAGACATGCAGCGGGAACGTATACCCCCCATCCGGATGGAATACGCTACCGCGGCCGTGCTGTCCGTCCTGACCAGCACGTGTTGCCCCCTCAGCACCGGTTAGTAAAAGCGGCGCAGAGCGAGAAAACACTGCCAACAGCTCTAGGCAGTCTATATGCCAATGCAGCTGGGTTCCCCTCCACAGGTCCGCAGCAGCATGCCCGCTTACACACGGCCCCCCCACCCCATACTGGAGGCATCTGCCGAAACGACAGCCTGCCTGGACGGCCTGACCTAGGGGCACACTGGCCCGTAGGAAGGAGGGGTCCTTTCCAGGGGGTGCGGGTGCGGTGACACAGCGCAGTGACAGTCACTCGGTTGTGGGCCCGCGTGCAATGCGCGTCTGGGGACCCGATCGTGAAGCCAATGCTGTAGTGGTCTCATATGGAGCAATCCGAGCGGCGTGGCCGCGGCCACGGATGCCATATGCCCAGGAGCCTCTGAAATAATTTCAGGGGGACCACTTTTTTTCCTGTTCGAACTCTCTCAGACAGTTCAGCATTACCTCGGCGCGCTCTCGTGAGAGGGCGCGCCTCCATAGTGATCGAGTCCAGCTCCCAACCCGAGAAAGGAGATGCTCTGCCAGGGGGCGAGCTTGCTCTTTTCTCGGTTGACATGAAACCCCAACGGGCGGAGGTGCCGGAGCAACCTTGTCCTCTGTGCATAATCAATGCTCCCGAGAGTGGGCTAAAATCAGCCAGTCATCGAAATAATTGAGCGTTGCGGGATGCCGGCGAGCCGAAAGGGGCGCGAGGGCACCCCCGCGAGCTTGGTGAAAACTCGCGGAGACAGAGAGAGCCCGAAGGGGAGGACCTTGTATTGCCACGCTCGACCTTCAAACGGCAAACCGCAGAAACTGCCGGTGGCGTGGAAGTGTGGAGATATGAAATACGCGTCCTTCAGATCTATTGCTGCAAAACCAATCCTGAGGACGAATGCATCGCGTGATGCGCATCTGCGTAAGCATTCCGAAGCGCAGCCTGTGAAGGCAGCGGTTCAAAATGTGCAGATATAGGATTAGCCATAGCCCCACCGCTTTTTTTTTTTTTTTTTTGGGGCACGATGAAGTGCGGGCTGTAAAACCCGCGCTCCATCTCGGCTGGAGGGCCGGCTCGATTGCATCCTTCGCCAGGAGGACAGCAATCTCCTCTCGCAAGACAGGGGCGGACGCAGGACTGACCCTGGTCGCCCGTGAACCTGGGAGGCCGTTTTTAGCGAACTGAATCGCATAGCCGAGTCTGTCGTATGGATGAGCCATTGCGATGGGCTGGCCCGCGCTAACCAGGCAGGCAGAGCCCCCGCAAATGTCCCACCCGCACGATCGCTGACGTGCCAGCGGGGGCCGGGCAGCGTGGAGTGAGTGGGCTCATCCGGGGAGCGCTGGGTCCCACAGGAGAGCAGGAGAGGAGATGTTCTCGTTCTCGCACTCAAACTCCAGGAGAGGGGCTGGAGTGGAAGAGAAAGGAGGACCGTTCTCTCGTGCTCCATGAGCCATTGGCGAAATGCACCGATCCTGCGAGCTGGAAGGCATAGCGTCCCAGACTGGCAGTGTTCGGGCTGTCACATCCGGAGGAGGGGAAAAGTGCTCTTTCACTGAGGATTTTGATGGCGTTTTTTTTTTTTTTTTTTACGCCTTTAAATAACGTGCCCCGCCCTCCAGCGGGGAAAGAGCAAATTCCCTCCTCCCCAGATGGCCCGCCTCAGGGACGCTTCGCGGTCCGTTTACCGAACTTAGCGGCGCCCTGGGCGGGGGACGCTGGTTGCCGGCGCGATGCTCGGCGCAGCCGCGTGGCCGGAGGCGCAGGCGGGGCGGCGAAGCAAAGCTGCGAGCGGGCGTCCTCGGCGAAAAAGCAGTGGATGTGGATGGCGCGGGGGGGAGCGGTCATACAATCCCGCCGATAGAGACCTCGCCCATCGCCTCCGACTGCTCTATCACCGGCGTGAATTCCTGGGCGAATTCACCGCCAGTGTCGCCGAACAGGCCAGCCTGGGATATGGGTGAGTTAAGAAAGCGAACTTTGTCAACGTCAC
This sequence comes from Danio aesculapii, assembly GCF_903798145.1. Lineage (NCBI taxonomy): Eukaryota > Metazoa > Chordata > Actinopteri > Cypriniformes > Danionidae > Danio > Danio aesculapii. The sequence goes on from NC_079436.1 coordinate 55,763,625, forward strand.
GCACATCACCAGGTTTAGCCTGAGGTGGCATTCCTGGATCACGGATGTGATCATCGTCCTTCCCAGGGCACACACAGCCGACTTTTTTTTTTTTTTTTTTTGTAAGAGCATAGTCGGTTGCGGTGCGGAGCGCATGCTCAGTCCTGAGTCAGAACCATCCTCGCGCAGCCGGGCCAGCGCCTGCGCTTGCCATAGCGTGCATGGTGAGGGGGAAGGCGCACGCAGCACACTGCGTGAGCCTACTGTGCCCACCCAGGAAGAAGGGATGGGGAGGCTTAGAAGGTCTCGCCTTCATCCTCCACACACCCCTCTAATCGGTCCGGCCGCGGAGCTGGGGGATAAACCATCTCCAGAGCCACGGCCGAAGCAGCCTGGGGAAGCACAGCCGCAAAGTCTGCTCTGGATTCGACGCCGCGCTCAAAGTCCCGGAGGGAGCGAGCGGGTTCGAATCCTCGTCAGACCTTGGACCAGCCCAACCCCCAAGGATGGTGAGGATGGAGGAAGCGCACGCAGATCGGGCAGAAAAAAAGTGCCCCTCAGGACAGCGTGAGTTACTGTGCACTTCCGGGAAGAAGGGGACGGGAGGCTTTGAAGGTTCTTTGCCTCCTTATATCCTCCACATACACCCATCTAGTCGGTCCGGCCGCGGGGCTGGGGGGATAAACCATCACCAGACCCACGGCCGAAAGAGCCCGAGAAAGCACGGCCATCACGTCTGCTTTTTTAGATGCTAACGCCGCGCTCCTCCACCCGGAGGGAGGGAGCGAGCGGGCTCGCATCCTCATCAGACAATGACAGCCCCACCTCCGATGCAGCGATGGACATCTGACCCCCCCGGTGTCATCAGGGAGAGAGCGACCGTCCAAGGACGGAGCGCTTCTCTTCACCTGAAGCTTGGATGGAGCGCGTGGAGGAGCGAGAGGTCCACGGGCCCGGGGGGGCGGATTTACTCTCACTGAAACCCCTCAGATCTGCCCGAGTGCCTACCGCAGTGCGGGTGAACAACTGGGGTGGGTGGCTCTTTTTGCAAGAGCGAGCCGCGATCTTAACTGCGCAACAGGACATGACATCAGTGATGGCATGCACTGCCCGCGAGCACCGCATAACATGCTGGACCCCCAGACATGAAAACGCTTGTGCTCGTGCCCATCATCCGGGGATAGGAAACCACCGCATCCAGAAACGCACGGTCGGAGTGACGTCTTGAAAAAGACGCACTGCACGACCGTGTTGCTCTTTTTAGGAAAGCTTTTTTTCCTATATACAAACCGCTCTTGGAGGACCGGACCCAAAGGACGCCAGGCAAGGGAGAAATTACCCAGCTCGACCATCTGCCACTGCTGTATACGCGCTCTGGACCGGGACGAAGCTGCTTCTCGATCTCTCTCTGTAGGACACAGGTTGGAGATACCCTCAAAGACTCTCCTCAGAAGCTTCGTGAAAGGCTCTGAAAGCGAAAGGATGTCGAGCATGGCCACTGGCTGCGTCTTTATAGCATACTGATTGTCATTGACGCCAGCTGTGCACGCTGACGCTGCAACTCATTGGCATTTCATTGGCCCGTTTTTATTACTCTTTCAGATGATTGGATTCTGACGAAATCCCCATAGTGGAAGTTTCCACATAGCATTGGAGTTTCCCCATCCGAAGGGGAAGCTTTTTTTCAGAAGCTCTGCACTGCTCCACATGGTTCATCCAGGTAGGATGGTTTATATGTTAATATCTCCTTCATAATTGTATTGAAAAGCAGATGTTCACTTTTCTGAAGATGTACAGTAAATGAGTTGTGTCATTAATTGCATGAATATAAAATTATTAGCCTTCTTGTGGAATGGTCATTATTTTTCAAACATGTCTTAAGTGATGGTTACATTTGTTCTTCTGGGAAAGAAGTCTTATTTCTTTTAGTTTGGCTGGAATAAAAGCAGTTTAAAAATTATTTAAAATAATTTTTTGACCAATGGCCTGCGTAATTAACCTAATTAACCAAGTTATGCACTTTAAGCTGAATACTAGTTAGTATGTTGAAAAATATGAATGCAAAAATGTATACTGTAATCCACTGTACATCTAATATTGCTGTGAAAGACTTTCTGGATTTATTCATGTTCTGCTGAAGTAACTTGTTCATTTAAAAACTGTTTCCTTTCATATTTGATGATGAACTTTGAGGAGATAATGACACTTCGTTGCTGACTGCAGTGTAATATAATTCATGCAAAGCTTCATGGGTTTCGCAGGGCACTAAGTTACATCTCAGCTTTGATTTATTTGATTGTTTTTATAAACTCTGAGTTTACATCTAAGTTTTTAGTTTTCTAAAGGCTTGTCCACTCTGGGACAATGTGTTAATGCTTTGTGACTGTACAAATGTGAGTGGATAACACTGCAAACAGCTTTCAAAAATGATTCTGGCTTGTTTTTTTGGTTTGACGCGATGCAATAAAAACAAGCGTAAAGTTGCTCATGCAGTGCTACCTTGTGTATTTCTCATTATTATTTTTTTTAATTAAGCAGCATGTATTGTTAGGAAGTGATTTTGCACGTTTACTTGACATAGTGAAAATGTGAAATCACTTGAGCAGTAATGTTGAAAAACGCTGATAATTGCGAGCAATTAAACTTCACAAAATCTGGATCTAATTTCTTGTGTTGTCAAAAATTTAATCACAAATAATCACATCCAAACGTTTAATTGTTATTTATTAATGTTCTCTCAAATTTATACATGTGTGCAAACAGTTGAAGTCAGAATTATTAGCCCCCCTTTGATTTTTTTTTTTCCCTTTTTTAAATATTTCCCAAATGATGTTTAACAGAGCAAGGAAATGTTCACAGTATTTCTGATAATATTTTTTCTTCTGGAGAAAGTCTTATTAGTTTTATTTTGGCTAGAATAAAAGCAGTTTTTAATTTTTTAAACACCATTTTAAAGGTCTAAATTATCAGCCCCTTTAAGTTATATATTTTTTCGATAGTTACAGAACAAACCATCGTTATACAATGACTTGCCTAATTACCCTAACCTGCCTAGTTAACCTAATTAACCTAGTTAAGCCTTTAAATGTCACTTTTAGCAGAATACTGGTATCTTGAAAAATATTAGTCAAATATTATGAACATAGCAAAGATAAAATAAATCAGTTATTAGAAATGAGTTATTAAAACTATTATGATTAGAAATGTTGAAATTTTCTCTCCATTAAACAGAAATTTGGGAAAAAATAATCAGGGGGGCTAATAATTCTGACTTTAGCTGTATATAGAATTATTAATTTATTATTAAATATTTGGGTGTGATTAATCATTTGACAGCACTAATTCCAATTGATTTAAAAAAAAAAATAGAAATAAGCTTCAATACCTTTGTCATTTTAACTGTACAGTATATGACACAAATGTTGTACATCAGAATATCTGAAAGTCAGATTTGAAATGACTGGAGGATGATTAATTGAGGGGTGTATTTTAATTAAAGTGAAATATTCTTTTTTTATTAACCAGTAAAGGTTAGCACTAAGCAAATTTTGCCAATCAACGTTAACATTTTAAAGCATTAAAAAAAAACACATACACTATAACCCAAGATGATGATTATTAAAAGCATTTTTCAAAAATGGACCCTTTTCACAAGACTGTTGTGACTTGTATTAATCAAAAAAACGTATCTGTATTTTATATGTGTTCATATCATCTCTGCATCAAATTACAAAAGCGAATTACTGCTTGTGTGAGGCGTTTCTAATGCAGCATCTATGGGTAAATTTGACTTTCTTCTTTCCTCTGGCTGCCGTTATCAGTCTCGCACTGTTTTATTCCTTTTTCTGAAAGTCTTGATAACACCATCATTGAGTTTTTTGTTAATATTTCAGCAAATAGGATTGTAAAAATATTTATGGCTCTTTTCCACTGACTGGTACAGTACGGTACAGTTCGGGTCACCTTTATCAGGCTTGCGTTTCCACTAACAAGGGTACCCTTTGGGTGGGCGTGGTGTATGACAGAAAGTTTCAGTCGACGTCATTCTAGCTCGAGAAAATGTCTACAATAAAGCTGTACGGGTCACTTACATATCATTATGAAAGCTCTTCTCACAACACAGACGCTTCATACACATAAATACTTGTGTAGAAATGCTTATTACTTTTCTATGAACTGCAGATCAATGACAGTGCGAAACAGCCTTCTGTAACGTCTGTAATTATATTAAATAACTAAATAAATGAACATATATAAACACATACAGCCCCTTTACAGTCTCTGATATGTTACCAACTACAGAAGAACTACATATAGCCGACATTTTGTCCATATTTTAGGTTCAAAACAACACAAAATATAGCCTACAGTCAGTGAAAACCTCTCATCTGTGTCTGTAATCTTCAGCAGCACATGCCTTTTGATAGTGGAAACATCCATAAAAGCGTACCAAACCGAACCGTGCCGTACCACTCAGTGGGAAACGGGTCATTAGTTGTACTTTCCCATTCATTGCGCCTGAGTTACCAACTATGATGAGTTTGCTGCTGAAAAACCCGGAAATGTGAAAAGGGTTCATTGCTTAATGTAACTTTAAATGAGGAAACAACAACAACAAATAAAAATCCTCCAGATCCACAGTATTGTAACCGAATCGTCACATCAAGACACATTTTTCTTCCGCTGCCTGTTTGACCTCGGTCATTGTGCTCTGAGCTTTGGCCTTGATTGAGTCAAAGTCCACGTCCATGTTTTGCAGTTTCCCCAGAAAAGAGTCATTTAACTCCTCCTGCTCTTCATCTTCATCCACCATTTTTGCCAGTTCCTCAGGAATGTCCAGGTCGTCTCCGGCCATCTGTACGGTGGCGTCGTCTTGTGCGCTCTGTTGACAAACATTGAAAACAGACTGTAACAGTTTCAGATGTAAATCAATAAAATCATATTAAAGTCACCTTAATATTAAAATGCACAGTCTTAAGCTGATGATACAATGGGGGAACTTCTAGAGCAGTGGTCACCAAATCTTTGTCGACGCTTGACAATTTTACCGCTGTCCGGGGAGGGGGAAGTGTACATAGTAAAGGTGTAAACCTACACTGGTCTCACGGTTCAGTTCCGATTATAATGCCATCGATTCGCTTCAATCCAATATCACGGTGCATTGACGATGCTTTCCATACACAATTTTATATTTTACTTCACAGCACAAGAAAAATGTATATATATATATATATTATTTGTGATACAATTTTGTCCTTTTAATACAGACAGTCAGATATATGAACTGTACCTTTAAAAACTCTGCACAGAACAACATGAGCATTTAGAGCAAATAAACAAATGTAATTATCCTGCTCGCTTTATGAGCCCTGTCAAGCGAGTTCTTACACCCCTATGATTGGTCACGCGCTCAACAGAAAGGGCTGTGATTGGCTCTAACGCTCTGGTGCTGTTCACCGATGAGTGACGCTGATAAATGGCAACAGCGATCACAGCTGATCCATGACAGACGCGGAGGAGAAAACTCGTGTCTGAATCTACAAGTAGCACATATGAGATATAAAGGACGTCAGTACATAATAACCGGTTATGATCAATTACTGAACCGATACCGAATTGTCTGCGTCTGCATCACAGTGCACAGAAAAAGCAATTAATTTTGACACCTCTAGTACATAGATTGCTAGGTGACCATCATTCGTTTTCCCAGAGGATGACAAGCTGATAAAACATTGCTGCAACCTTAATACAAGTTTTATTAATGGAAAAAAGCACTGCAGTGTTTGGGTGTTCTGTGTTTGTCTGAGATAATAAGTCTACCGAAAGTATATTTAAAGTATTCATACAAAGTATGATGCTTTGATCTTGTCAGATTACTCGCGGTGCACTCGTGGCAGTTGAGATGGTTTCATCTTGGGTGCGCCTGGAAGCTCCAAATATGTGTGCGCAAGCAGCGTGCCTCGTGAAATAACAAACTTGCTCACAGAAAAGACGAGATATGTGAATGGCCCCTGGCAGCCGTCATTTGCGATCTCCAGCAGTTGATCTTTTTCTCACACAGACATTGTGGATTCATCTGATTTGTTGACAAATGGCTTGCGATTCCAGTCCTTGGCACTAGGCATACTTCACTGGGCCTTTTCCCCGTCGCAAAGAAACTTTCCAAAGACGCCTGTTTTTTACTTATTTCAAGAGTTCACACTTAGCTGATGATTAATTATAAGCTTGTTTGGCATGCTGTCCCGGGAGAGAGCCCTGAGCTCATAAGATCCTCGAGCCCGGGGCTCCCTCCCGTTGCAAGGCGAGAGGGGAGTTTGAGCCTCAGGTAGATCTCGAGAACTCCCCCGCTGTAATAACCAATGAACAGCCAGTGATTGCTTTTTGAGAGATAACCATTTACTAGAGCATGTCTATAGTGCCGGTTTGGATTAGTCAATTAACTATGTTGCATGTTTTTTGGATGGTGGAGGAAACCAGGGAACCCGGGGGAAAACCCACGTGAGCACGGGAGAAAATGCAAACTCCGCACAGAAATGTCTGCTGGTTTCTGAGACATTCTTGCAGTGAGGCAACAGTGCTAAGCACTGGGCCACCGTGTCACCCATCTAGGAAGAAGGAGGAGTAGGGGTGGATGGGGGGATTCTTCAAAATGAAGATAGCGGTGGTGGTACGTAACCCAGGGTATTTGTAGTAGCTTAGGAGTCGTCTGATTGGTGCATTGAGAATTGGATAATGCGGATCCAGCCGCTAGCAATCATAAGCATGTGATCCTCTCGTAATTAGTTTATAACTAACTTCACTTTGCTGCTTGTGGGTTGAATTGGGCACTCAAGTGACCGAGATGTGAGCGAGAGAATACGGTCATTTTTCAAAATAAATGATTGTTCAGTCTCAGATCATTAATAAAACAGAAATAATTAAAGCTTCAGGGCCCCTGGAGTACTACTTTTAAGATTTTTAGCAGATTGTGTGTTTTGAGCATTAGTTGAGACTAATTGTGGGTCAAAATAGATCATTTGGAGCTTTTGTCAGCTAATTTTACCTTTCGGGTTTTAAATAAATTTTTGGGACTGGATCAAAATCGGGGATATAGCGCGCAACTGCTAGTGGAGTGATGACGTGTCGGTTCCTCATTGTTATTTATAACTGAGAAGAGAAGAGAAGTCCACAAGGAAGAAATTAAAAGAGAAAGAAAGAAAGAGAGAATTTTATAACGTGCCATTTCTTTCTGTGATAACACACAAAAAAATTGGCATGTACAGGAACAAGATTATAATTAATTCTGCATACATACATTCTGTTGTCCGATACTGTGACTAACACTGGCACCAAGTTCTCAGAAATTAACGTTGCTCAAAATATTTGAGGATATTAGTTTTAGAGGTTTGAGAAGATCATTTCACTGCTGAGGAACAGAGGAAGTAAAGGTTCTGGAAACGAATGTGAATGAGTTTAATAGTGTTAACTCGGGGTCTGTTACCTGTGGGAGTCTGTATTTGTCTCGCAGCAGCACTCGAAGGTTTGCTCTCTCTGCTTTTTTTGTTGCGAACTCCTTGTCTCTGGCAATCCTGTCAAGAAAATAACACATTACTGTAATGTTTATTTACTGGTCTAGGGATCTTACAGGTGCTGGAAAAGGCTTCAGGATGCTTTAATTTTAATCATGTGTTTGAAAAGTGGATTTTGGAGGAAATAAAAATCTAAAACTGCATGAAAATGTAACTGTTGTAATTTCTCTTTCTAAACGGGCAGTAATAAAGTATTAAAATAAAACCTTTTTAGCTTTTGCATAAAATATAAAAAAACAAAAATACATGAAGATTACAGGTTCGTGAATGAAAAACACATGACATTAAATAAATGTACATTTTAAGATGAAAGACGACACAATAAGATGTGATTTAAATAATTAATGTTGAGCTTGAGGCAAATGCCATAAATTGTTGCTTAGAATACTCTACTGTACTCTACTATACTGTATACTGTAATATACTGTGCTATACACTATATACTACACTATATATGATACTTTACTAGACTATACAGTATACTACACTGTACACTATATACTATACTGTACACTATATATGATACTATACACTATACTGTATATGATCCTTTACTAGACTATATACAACACTATGCGCTATATACTACACTATTTACTATACTGTATACTGTACTGTACTACACTATATACTATAGACTACACATGATACTATACTATATGCTATACTACACACCTATATTCTATACGACACCATACACTGTATGGTATACACTATAGTATATACTACACTATACACTGTATACTAGAATACACTATATACTGTGCAATACTATATGCTATACTATACAACACTATACACTATGCTATACTAAATAGCATATTTACTAGGCTATACACTATAGCACTGTACACTATACACATGATACTTTACATTATACTGTATATGATCCTTTACTAGACACTGTACACTATATACTACACTATTTACTATACTTTACACTATATACTGTACAAGACTATACTACACTATATACTATACTATACACTATGTACAATACCATACTACACTATATACTATACACTATATACAATACTACACTATATACTATACTACACTATTAACAATATTATACACTGTATACTAAACTATACACAATACTATATATTATACTATAGACTATATATACTATACTACAATATGATATACTACACCATGCACTGTATGGTATATACTATATACTATACTACACTATACACTGTATACTAGACTGCACTATACTGTGCTATTCTATATGCTATACTATACAACTCTATATACCATACTAACTAGCATATTTGATTTGATTGTTTTATTCATAACAGTATAATCCACTCTTAAACAATTATTCAAACACAAATGATAGATGAAGCACCACTCTCTCTCTCTCTCTCTCTCTCTCTCTCTCTCTCTCTCTCTCTCTCTCTCTCTCTCTCTCTCTTTTCTCTCTCTCTCTCTCTCTCTCTCTCTCTCTCTCTCTCTCTCTCTCTCTCTCTCTCTCTCTCTCTCTCTCTCTCTCTCTCTCTCTCTCTCTCTCTCTCTCTCTCTCTCTCTCTCTCTCTCTCTATATATATATATATATATATATATATATATATATATATATATATATATAATGTATGTGTGTGTATATGTATGTATAAATATATATATATATATATATATATATATGTATGTATGTATCTATGTATGTATGTATAATGTGAAGACTATATATAAATGTCAATTGCCACATTTGTAAAGTGCTGAAATTTGTCTTTGGGAAAGGTATTAGAACCCTGTTTGTTTATTTAAAGCAGGTTTAGCACTAAACACGTTCAACGAGTCTTCAGTTTTACAAACACAAAAAACCCTGTGTACGCTTTTTCAGATCTTAAATTTCTGTCGCGAGTGCCATTTGCACCTGCTTTTCTTACGTAAATCCACCAGAGGCCGCTGTCGACTGACTGACTGATCAACTGACCCACCCTCCTCCTTCCCTAAACCCAACCAATAGTGTTTTCAAAAGCACAGATTGACCCGACAACCCACTTACAAAAAAAAAAAAAAAGCCTATCGCCTGATTTTTACCCCGTTTCAGATTTTACTACATTCTCGCCATGTTATTTACTTGTTTATTTTACTTTTTGTTTTACCAGCTTTCTGCAACCCTTCATCCATCTTCGTGGTCAATTCCTCTCTGCACCTCAAGTCCGCCGATGTACATGGAGAGCTTCCTGGACAAACTGATCAAAGTGGGAAAGCTGTCCATATGGAGGTAAGCGGTCAGCTGGTAAGCGTGAAAAGGAATGGCGTCATACCGCCCCTGTTGTGTTCGCTTTAAAGACGAAATGTAGCCATACGTACCTCTGGCTACATAATTCGCGAGATCCAGAAATGTATTATAGGTCTATTACGTTTTCAGAATGAGCCTAATGTATGTTGCGAACATCACATGTAGTCGATGCTTTGCTATTTTTATAGAAAGAGCATTTGCAATGTTTTACAGAATGCTAAAAACAATGACAAAAAAAGCTCTCATAACATACTGGATTAAACATAGTATGTGTATTTCTGGCCTATCACAGGGTTATCTAAAGGGTTAATGCTGCCAACTGATGATCAACAGTAAAAATTACAATTTAACCTCTTCCCAACAGGCAAAACCAGCAACAATCAAGAACGCATGATCATATGCTGGCATGGCTTTACAATCAAAAAACGTGATTATAATTGAAGTCAATGGGGCAAAAACAGCCCCCAACATAACAAAAGAGGAGTCTGTTTGAACAGTGCACAAGGGATCTGTAAAGAATGTACACATTTACACCTTTATGTGAAAAAACTGAAATATGATTAGCTTTATTTACACGGACATAAATTAAGCGGTTATTTACATGCTGTTTAGGGGTTTTAGGTGAAACCCAATCAATGTGAGCGGCGTCTTGACCCTCTCAGTGGCATTACAGTGGCCTGCGCAGATTAGCAGCCGTTCACGGGTATAAACAGACTCTTCTTATACTGAAATAAGTAAGAGACTGACCTCGGCAGCAGGGCGAGCCTAAGAAGGTTAAAAGGGTTTATGGTGAAATATGGAGCAGGTGGTTCTCAATCGCTGGTCAGACCGGGTGAACGCTGTCAGAATTAACTAGTCCAGATATTAAACAGCATGCAGTGAGCCATCAGTCACGTATCCCATCCGAAATTCATTTTATTGTTAATTTACTATTTTTTACTGTTATAATTTTGCCAACAATTATTATTTATGCTAAAATATCATTATTAATCTTATATTGTAAAATGTCATCATATATTTCTCATTATTAGATATTATTCAAATAAATCTCATTGTTTATTGCATTTTTTATAAAACAAATGTAGTTTTTGGTTGTATTTTATTCATATATTTATTTTTGATGCTATAGAAAATTCATTTTATTTTAAATGTCTTATTTTTTTATAATTATGCCAACATTTATTACTTTTGCTAAAATACCAGTGTCATTATTATTATATGTCATTATACCATTATTTATTCTTCATTATTAGATATTCTTCATATATATTATATTATATATTTTGCCATTTTAATTATCTTATGTACTTTTAATAAATCATTTATGTAATTAACTAATTATTTAGTTATTTTTACAGTTTAGATACTGTAATTGTACAAAATATTTTAATATTTACTATATTTTTTATTAATGTATTAATTTCGTTTATTACCCTTTAGAATTATCCAAAAGAAGGTGGTCAAAACGGTTTATATATTATAAAATGTAGAATAATTTTTTAATTACTTTGTTGTTTTTGTTTTATTATTATTATTCATTCATTCATTCAATTTCTTTTCAGCTTAATCCCTTTTTTAACTAGGGGTCAGCACAGCGGAATGAACTGCCAACTTATCCAGCATATGTTTTACACAGTAGATGGCCTTCAAGCCACAACCTACAGTAGCACTGGGAAACACCCATATACTCTTTACACACATACACTACGGATAATTTAGCTTATCCAATTCACCTATAGCCCATGTCTTTGGACTTATGGGGGAAACCGGAGCACCCGGAGGAAACCAACACAAGGAGAACATGCAAACTCCACACAGAAATGTACTATTGCTGTTGTTGTTATTATTATATATATATTTTTTTTTACAATTATGCAAAAACTGTTAATGCCAAAATACCAGTTCTTTTTTATAATATTATATTTTTATAACTAATATTCCATATAATGTATTTTTAATAATTAATTTATTTAATTGTTTTTTTTTTCACCACATTTATCAGTTTATATTATGAAATATATGAAATAATTTTCTAATAATTTTTTAATGATTTGAATTCAAATTATATGAATTATTCATTTGGATTATTATTATTAGTAGTAGTATTATGGAGCAGGTGGTTCTCAATCGCTGGTCAGACCGGGTGAACGCTGTTAGAATTAACTAGTCCAGATATTAAACAGCATGCAGTGAGCCATCAGTCACGTATCCCATGCGAAATTCATTTTATTGTTAATTTTTTAAAATTATTATTATTATTATTATAGTTTTGCCAACAATTATTATTAATACTAAAGTATCATTATTGTTATATTGTAAAATGTCATTATACCATTATATATTATTATATAATAATACCATTATTACTTTCTCATTATTAGATATTATTCATATAAATCAGATTATTTAATGTATTTTTAATTAAACAAATTAAGTTTTTGATTGTATTTTATTTGTTTTTATTTTTATATACTACAGAACTCTAAACTATACTATATAACTATAATGATACTATAAGCTCAGTTTATGTTGAGTATTATTTTGATAAAAATACCATTATTACAGTTTTTTTTTTGTCGATAAAAAGCATTTGTCCAACCAGTTGTCACATTTTCAAACCTGTAAACACAATTAGCACAGCATTAGTCTTTTGTGGCCATTACTGTACATGTGGACATACAGTTCGCAAGCAAGACGTCTAGTGTCAAAACGGTGGATTGCATGCAAATACCCGTAAAACTGATAAATAAAAGTCTCTGCAGTTTTTGTAATGGCAACAATAGCCAGTATTGTGACACCTGGTGTACTTTGATTGACTGCATGTACCTTGTGAAGTGAAATTCGTTGACAGAATCATTTAATTTTGAGTCCGATTTCCAGTGTTTTGGCTAAGTTAGTGTGTGCAGAGAAAGATGTGATCTATTTTGAAATGAAGAGTATATATTTAACAAATGTGTGTTTGAGAAGAAAATCATGTATTTGGCCAATCGTGTCTTGTAGGTGTGAGTCTGTTAATCTGAAGTATGGGTAAGAGCTTGTTAGCCATTGAAAAAAAACTAATATTAAATCGTAATATGCCATTATTCATTTATTTTCTTTTCGGCTTAGTCCTTTTATTTATCAGGCGTTGCCACAGCGGAATGAACCACCAAATTATTCAGCATATGTTTTACACAGCGGATGCCCTTCCAGCTGCAACCCAGCAAGGGGAAACACCCATACACTCTCATCCAACTCATGCACTACAGCCAATTTTGTTTCTTCAATTCACCTATAGCGCATGTGTGTGGGGGAAACCGAAGCACCCGAAGGAAAACCACACCAACACAAGGAGAAAATGCACACTCCACACAGAAATGCCAACTGATCCAGCCAAGGCTTGAACTAGCTACCTTCTTGCTGTGAGGCGACAGTGCTACCCACTGTGCCACCACGCCGCCAATATGTCATTATATATACCATATATTTCTGATTATTAGATATTATTCATGTGTGTATATATATATATATATATCATCTGAAGTTGTCATGATCACCAGCAATCAAGCAGTTGCAAATCGATGGAGAACTACAAATCCCATTTTGGTCCTCATTTTTAATCCTTATTTTCGTGTGGACTAATTGAATTATTTTAAGATTGACAGGTTTGCATTAAGCACAGTCTTAATAAAGTTCACGGCACTTGACCCAACCACACACTCTTGACCCACTTCATGACTTAAAGCTACAGATTGTTATATAAAGAGATAAAGTGTAATGTAGAGCAACATTACAGCAGTGTGTGTGAATGTGTATGTTTGTCTGTGTGTGTATAAGTGTGTGTGTACAGTATGCACTCACCGGCCACTTTATTAGGTTCACCTGTCCAACTGCTTGTTAATGCAATTATGTATGTGTAATGTATTTCAGAAACTGCTGATCTACTGAGATTTTCACACACAACCATCTCTAGGGTTTACAGAGAATGGTCTGAAAAAGAGAAAATATGCAGTATGTGGGTACAAAAGCCTTGTTGATGCCAGAGGTCAAAGGAGAATGGCCAGACTGGTTCCAGCTGATAAAAAGGCAACAGTAACTCAAATAAGCACTCGTTACAATCGAGGTCTGTAGAAGAGCATCTCTGAACACACAACACGTCCAATCTTGAGGCGGGTGGCCTACAGCAGCAGAAGACCACAACGGGTACCTCTTCTGTCAGCTAAGAACAGGAAACTGAGGCTACAATTCACACAGGCTCACCAAAACTGGACAATAGAAGATTGGAAAAAGGTTGCCTGGTCTGATGAGTCTCCATTTCTGCTGCCACATTTGGCAGGTAAGGTCAGAATTTGGCGTCAACAACATGAAAGCATGGATCCATCCTGCCTTGCATCAGTGGTTCAGGCTGGTGCTGGTGGTGTAATGGTGTGGGGGATATTTTCTTGGCACAGTTTTGGGCCCATTAGTATCAATTGAGCATCGTTGTCAACACCACAGCCTACCTGAGTATTGTTGCTGACCATGTCCATCCCTTTATGACTACAGTGTCTCCATCTTCTGATGGCTACTTCCAGCAGGATAACGCGCCATGTCATAAAGCGTGAATCATCTCAGACTGGTTTCCGGAACATGACAATGAGTTCACTGTACTCAAATGGCCTCCACAGTCACCAGAGCTCAATCCAATAGAGCACCTTTGGGATGTGGTGGAATGGGAGATTCGCATCATGGATGTGCAGCCGACAAATCTGCTGCAACTGCATGATGCTATCATGTCAATATGGAGCAAAATCTCTGACCAATATTTCCAGTACCTTGTTGAATCTATGCCATGAAGGATTAAGGCAGTTTTGGAGGCAAAAGGGGGTCCAACCTGGTACTAGTGAGGTGTACCTAATTAAGTGGCCGGCGTTTGTGGTAGTGTATGTGCATGTGCATCTCTGTGTATATTTGTCTGTGTGCGTCCATGCATGAGTGTGTATATATATATATATATATATATATATATATATATATACTTTTTTTTTTTTTTTTTTTTTTAGAGTTTGTGTGTGTTTGTCAGTGACTGTGTGTGTTTGTATATCTCTTTGTATGTTTGTATATCTCTTTGTATGTGTGTCAGGGTGTGTATGTCTTGTGTGTCTCTTTGTGTGTTTGTGCATGTGTGACATTTATTCATAAAATATATTAAATTTAGGTCAAAATTATAATTTTTAGTTCTTTTAAAAAAGTTCCCAAGTGCTCATTAACCAACAGAAAAAGGTTTACAGCACATTTCTAATAATAGTTTTAATAACTCATTTCTAATAACTGATTTATTTTATTTTTGCCATGATGACAGTAAATAATATTTGACTAGATATTGTGCAGGATACTAGTATTCAGCTTTAAGTGACATTTAAAGGCTTAACTAGGTTAATTAGGTAAGTCACCGGACAACAGTGGTTTGTTCTTCAGATAACTAAATAATAATAATGACCTTAAAAATAGTTTTGATTTTACAAGCTGCTTTTATTCCAGCTGAAATAAAACAAATCAGACTTTCTCCAGAAGAAAAAAAAATAATAGGATATACTGTGAAAAATTCCTTGCTCTGTTAAACACCATTTGGGAAATATCTGAAAAAGAGAAATCCATTTCTCAGGAGGGCGAATCATTTTGTCTTTAACTGAAAGGTTTTTATTTACTTTAATCAAACCAATTTTGAGTGCATTATTTTGAACACATTTTGAAGCAGTTTTAAACCACTATTTTGAACAAATTATTTTGATTGCATTATTTTAAACCACTTTTAAATTCATTATTTAGACCACATAATTTTGGATGCATTATTTATACTCAAATTTGACCGCAATAATTTGGATCAATTTTGAACAAATGCATTATTTTGAACAGATTATTTTGAACTAATTATTGTAAAAACAAATGGAAAACAAACTGTTGAACCAATTTTGAGTCCATTATAAACCAATTTTTGAATGGATTTGAACCAATTTTGAACCAACTGTTTTAATTTGCGTTATTTTGGATCAATTTTGAATGCATTATTTTGAACAAATTATTTCGATTGCATTATTTTAAACCCTTTTTGAATTCATTAATTGGAATGCATTTCAACGTATTATTTTGAATCAATTTTAAACAAACGTATTATTTTGAATGCATTATTTTGACCCAAAAGTGACCGCATTAATTTGGATTAATTTTGAACAAACGCGGTTTCTTTGAATGAATCATTTTGACAGATTATCTTGAACTCATTCATTCATTCATTTTCTTTTTGGCTTAGTCCCTTTATTAATCTGGGGTCGCCACAGCGGAATGAACCGCCAACTTATCCAGCATTTGTTTTATGCAGCGAATGCCCTTCCAGCTGCAACCCATCTCTGGGAAACATCCATACATTCTTGCATTCACACTCATACACTATGGACAAATTAGCTTACCCAATTCACCTGTACCACATGTCTTTGGACTGTGGGGGAAACCGGAGCACCCGAAGGAAACCCACGCGAACGCAGAGAGAACATGCAAACTCCACACAGAAACGCCAACTGACCCAGCCGAGGCTCAAACCAGCGACCTTCTTGCTGTGAGGCGACAACACTACCTACTGTGCCACTGCGTTGCCCTTTTTTATTAATTATTGTGAATTTTTTTTTTTTGGACCAGTTTTGAAGGAAATATTTTGAAGCAATTTTGTACGCATTAATTTGAACAGATTATTTTAAACTAATTATTGTGAACAAATATTGAACAAACTGTTTTGATTGCATTATTTTGAACTAATTATTGTGAACCAATTTTAATCAAACTATTTTAAACTCATTATTTTTAAACGCATTAATTTGAACAGATTATTTTAAACTAATTATCAGTGTTGCCAGATTGGGCGGTTTCCCGGTTTTGAATTTGATTGTGCAGGTAAAAAATGGCATAGGCGAGTTGATAAAATTTGTGCGGTTTTAAAACGTAAATTTCATATGCAACTTATTTAACAAAACACAACTGTGTGCTCCTACTTTAAGTAACTAGTGACCAGTGCATAGTGCAAACCTCGTGAGACCACCCGCTAGAGGAGTTGGAGGAAAGACTCCCCTTCGCGTGCACGCATCATGCAGCGTCTGCAGTTAAACTCACAGTGGTTTATCATGATACTTTTATCGATCAAACATAGAAGCGTTGTCTGAATGACAAGCAGCACCTAATTATGTTAAAATGCCAAATAGGACGAATTTATACCCCATTTCAAAGATAAAAATACTCTAGTAGGTAGTGTAATCTACACAACATTAAGTGCAGTGTGTGGGTGAGAGGGTGACTGCTGGTTTTTTTTTTTGTTTTTTTTTTACTGTATGGTAAAAAAATTATGACAGTTAAAGTAACTAGGTTCATTACGATATAAATAAATTCAAATTAAACAAAATATTAATCAAACTTTGGGCATTTTTGGTGCGTTCTGGTGGGTTTTGAACAGCTTTATAAATATCTGGCAACACTGCTTATTATTGTTAGGCAATTTTGAACAAACAGTTTTAAAAGCATTATTTTTGACTAATTTTGAACAAATTTTCTGTACAAATTCTAAACGCATTATTTTGAATGCATTATTTGGAACACATTATTTGGAACGCATTATTTGGAACGCATTATTTCAAACACATTATTTTGAACGCATTATTTCGAACGCAATATTTCTGTCTATTTTGAACACATTATTTCGAATGCATTATTTCGAATGCATTATTTTGAACGCATTATTTCGAAAGCATTATTTCGAACGCATTATTTCGAACGCATTATTTGGAACGCATTATTTTGAACGCATTATTTTGAACGCATTATTTGGAACGCATTATTTGGAACGCATTATTTGGAATGCATTATTTCGAACGCATTATTTTGAACGCATTATTTTGAACGCATTATTTCGAACGCATTATTTCAAACACATTATTTCGAACGCATTATTTCAAACACATTATTTTGAACGCATTATTTCGAACGCAATATTTCTGTCTATTTTGAACACATTATTTCGAATGCATTATTTCGAATGCATTATTTGGAACGCATTATTTGGAACGCATTATTTGGAACGCGTTATTTTGAACGCATTATTTCAAACACATTATTTTGAAATCATTATTTCGAACGCAATACTTCTGTCTATTTTGAACGCATTATTTTGAACGCATTATTTCGAACGCATTATTTGGAACGCATTATTTGGAACGCATTATTTTGAACGCATTATTTCGAACGCATTATTTCGAACGCATTATTTCGAACGCATTATTTCGAACGCATTATTTGGAACGCATTATTTGGAACGCATTATTTGGAACGCATTATTTTGAACGCATTATTTCGAACGCATTATTTTGAACGCATTATTTCGAACGCATTATTTGGAACGCATTATTTGGAACGCATTATTTGGAACGCATTATTTTGAACGCATTATTTCGAACGCATTATTTCGAACGCATTATTTCGAACACATTATTTTGAACGCATTATTTCGAACGCAATATTTCTGTCTATTTTGAACACATTATTTCGAATGCATTATTTCGAATGCATTATTTTGAACGCATTATTTCGAAAGCATTATTTCGAACGCATTATTTCGAACGCATTATTTGGAACGCATTATTTGGAACGCATTATTTTGAACGCATTATTTGGAACGCATTATTTGGAACGCATTATTTGGAATGCATTATTTCGAACGCATTATTTTGAACGCATTATTTTGAACGCATTATTTCGAACGCATTATTTCAAACACATTATTTCGAACGCATTATTTCAAACACATTATTTTGAACGCATTATTTCGAACGCAATATTTCTGTCTATTTTGAACACATTATTTCGAATGCATTATTTCGAATGCATTATTTGGAACGCATTATTTGGAACGCATTATTTGGAACGCGTTATTTTGAACGCATTATTTCAAACACATTATTTTGAAATCATTATTTCGAACGCAATACTTCTGTCTATTTTGAACGCATTATTTTGAACGCATTATTTCGAACGCATTATTTGGAACGCATTATTTGGAACGCATTATTTGGAACGCATTATTTTGAACGCATTATTTCGAACGCATTATTTCGAACGCATTATTTCGAACGCATTATTTGGAACGCATTATTTTGAACGCATTATTTCGAACGCATTATTTCGAACGCATTATTTCAAACACATTATTTCGAACGCATTATTTCGAACGCATTATTTCAAACACATTATTTTGAACGCATTATTTCAAACACATTATTTCGAACGCATTATTTCGAACGCATTATTTCAAACACATTATTTTGAACGCATTATTTCGAACGCAATATTTCTGTCTATTTTGAACGCATTATTTCGAACACATTATTTTGAACACATTATTTTAAACACATTATTTTGAACACATTATTTTGAACGCATTATTTCAAACACATTATTTTGAACGCATTATTTTGAACACATTTTTTAACACATTATTTTGAACACATTATTTTGAACACATTTTTTAACACATTATTTTGAACACATTTTTTTAACACATTATTTTGAACACATTATTTTGAACACATTTTTTCGAAAGCATTATTTCGAACGCATTATTTCGAACGCATTATTTGGAACGCATTATTTCGAACACATTATTTTGAACGCATTATTTCGAACGCATTATTTCGAACGCATTATTTCAAACACATTATTTTGAACGCATTATTTCGAACGCAATATTTCTGTCTATTTTGAACGCATTATTTCGAACACATTATTTCGAACACATTATTTTGAACGCATTATTTTAAACACATTATTTTGAACACATTTTTTAACACATTATTTTGAACACATTATTTTGAACACATTTTTTAACACATTATTTTGAACACATTTTTTTAACACATTATTTTGAACTCATTTTTTAACACATTATTTTGAACGCATTATTTTTAACACATTATTTTGAACTCATTTTTTAACACATTATTTTGAACGCATTATTTTGAACGCATTATTTTGAACACATTTTTTTAACACATTATTTTGAACACATTATTTTGAACACATTATTTTAAACACATTTTTTAACACATTATTTTGAACGCATTATTTTGAATGCATTATTTTGAATGCATTATTTTGAACGCATTATTTTGAACACATTTTTTAACACATTATTTTGAACACATTATTTTAAACACATTTTTTAACACATTATTTTGAACGCATTATTTTAAATGCATTATTTTGAACACATTATTTTGAACACATTTTTTTAACACATTATTTTGAACACATTTTTTTAACACATTATTTTAAACACATTATTTTGAACTCATTTTTTAACACATTATTTTAAACACATTTTTTAACACATTATTTTGAACGCATTATTTTGAATGCATTATTTTGAACACATTATTTTGAACACATTTTTTAACACATTATTTTAAATGCATTATTTTGAACACATTATTTTGAACACATTATTTTGAACACATTATTTTGAACTCATTTTTTAACACATTATTTTGAACGCATTATTTTGAACTCATTTTTTAACACATTATTTTGAACGCATTATTTTAAACACATTATTTTGAACACATTTTTTAACACATTATTTTTAACACATTATTTTGAACACATTATTTTGAACGCATTATTTTAAACACATTATTTTGAACACATTTTTTAACACATTATTTTGAACACATTTTTTAACACATTATTTTGAACACATTATTTTGAACGCATTATTTTAAACACATTATTTTGAACACATTATTTTGAACACATTTTTTAACACATTATTTTGAACACATTATTTTGAACACATTTTTTAACACATTATTTTGAACGCATTATTTTGAACGCATTATTTTAAACACATTATTTTGAACACATTATTTTGAACACATTTTTTAACACATTATTTTGAACACATTTTTTAACACATTATTTTGAACACATTATTTTGAATGCATTATTTTTAACACATTATTTTGAACACATTTTTTAACACATTATTTTGAACACATTTTTTAACACATTATTTTAAACACATTATTTTGAATGCATTATTTTAACACATTATTTTGAATGCATTATTTTAACACATTATTTTGAATGCATTATTTTAACACATTATTTTGAATGCATTATTTTAACACATTATTTTGAACGTATTATTTTGAATGCATTATTTTGAATGCATTATTTTAACACATTATTTTGAATACATTATTTTTACATTATTTTGAATGCATTATTTTAACACATCATTTTGAATGCATTATTTCGAACCAACTTTGAACGCACAAATTTGAATCAGTTTTAAACAAAATTTGCATTATTTTGGAGCAAATTTGAACGTTTTATTTTGAAGGCATAGCATTGAACCAATTTTGTGTGCATTAATAAAGCAGTTCGTCCACCCTCTCAGTTTACTCTGCTGTTGTTGTACTGTATAATGTTGAGTGTGTTCAGACTCACTTCTCCTCGATGAGCTGCTTCTGGTACTCCTCGAACTCTTCTCTGCTCATGCCTTTAGACGCGGCCGTCTCTTTTCCTCCGCCGTCTTCATCTTCTTCGCTGTTTCCTCCGGTCATGTTCTTCAGTTTATCACCCAGCATCTGCTGCAGGAGGAACGCCATGGTCTTTGTATATATCTCTGTCTCTCACTGCATGCGTTTCTCCTTTATTTGCAGCTTTGTGAAGACCTGCGAACACTGAGAGATGTGCTGTGGATTCTGCAGCTCAGATCGAGATGAAAAACAGATCAAGAGCTTATAGAGAAATAATACCGTCAACACAAACTCTCCTTGAGTGAAGGACACACACCTGAGCTTCGCCACAGGTAATACTGAACGCATGGGTTTTTTGGAAGTTATTAAAGACAAAAAAAATGGCTAAATGGAGTAATAACATGGTAATATACAAAACTGAAATTTGTCCACATTAGAAAGTAGTGATTTCCAAAATTACTTTGAGTTGTATTTCATTGCATTGTACATTAAGGACACAAAATATTGCATGTTTTGGTTGGTCAACTTCATTTCATTTGTAAATATCCATCCTTTCCTGTCATTCAGACCTGCAACACATTCCAAAAACAGTACAGGATCAGTTTAGGGCAGTAATCAGGTAAACTGCTGAAATAAAGATGTGATTTGAAACAGCTGATGTCAACAATTCAATTCAATTCACCTTTATTTGTATAGCGCTTATACAATGTAGATTGTGTCAAAGCAGCTTCACATAAAAGGTCACAGTAAATAGGAACAGTGTAGTTCAGTTTGTAGTGTTTAAGTTCAGTTCAGTTTAGCTCAGTTCAGTGTGGTTTAATAATCACTACTGAGAGTCCAAATACTGAAGAGCAAATCCAACGATGCGCAGCTCTACAGATCCTGAACCATGCAAGCCAGTGGCGACAGCGGAGAGGGAAAAAAAACTTCACTAAAGGTGGAAGTGAAGAAAAAAAACCTTGAGAGAAACCAGGCTCAGTTGGGCACGACCATTTTAATTTATCCGCTGGCCAAACGTCTTGTCCAGAGCTGCAGTCTCAGTGGCGGAGGCTGGAAGCTGGCCTCAGCGAAGACTCGTCTGTCTCTGGAGCGTCACAGGAATCAGTCTCATGTTCTCCACTCCTCCATGACCACCACAGTAGCTGCGCAGGATTCGGCCAGGTCCAGGATATAAAAACCTTGGGATCATCTCGTCGTTGGTCTTGGATCGAATCAGTGACTCTGCATAGTCTAAGGGCCTCGGGAAGAGTATCCCCAGGTGGAAATGGAGAATAAAGAAAATAATTAGCGTAGCTGATGTTCATAGTGTATATCAACAAGATGCATAACCTGTGTGGAAGCCCCCAAGTGGTGCACTAAGTGTATGCTTTACTGAACAGATAGGTCTTTAATCTAGTTTTGAATTGGGAGAGTGTGTCTGAGCCTCGGACGTTATCAGGAAGGCTATTCCAGAGTTTAGGAGCCATAAATGAGAAGGCTCGACCTCCTTTACTCGACTTTGCTATTCTAGGTACTACCAGAAGCCCTGAGTTTTGAGACCTTAAAGAGCGAGTTGGATTGTAGCGAGACAGAAGATTGGTTAGATAAACAGGAGCTAGATTATTTAAAGCTTTATATGTAAGAAGCAATATTTTTAATTCAATACGAAACTTAACAGGCAGCCAGTGTAAGGAGGATAAAATTGGGGTGATGTGATCAAATTTTCTAGACCTGGTAAGAACTCTGGCAGCTGCATTTTGTACTAGCTGAAGTTTGTTAATAGAGGATGCTGGGCAGCCAGCAAACAGTGCAGGTGATTCTAACAGGTGATTGTAATTATGATTTGGGACAAAAGCAGCATCCAAGAAAGGTCTAGTCCTTTAGGAGCAAAGTTGGGCTGAGGATCACAAGTTTGCCAACAAATATATGAGAATATTACAGAAATGTTTAAAAACGATGTTCCTCAAAGAAAGACAGGAAGACATTTGGATATTTCACATTTAAAAGAGCAGAACATCTTTAAAAGATTTAAGGAATCTGGAGGAATTTCAGTGTGTAAAGGACAAGACTGCAAGTCTGAGCTAAACAACCGTGATCTCTGATCCCTCAGGTGGAGCTGCATCGAGAATCCTCATTCATCTAGAAGCCAGATCACCACATGGGGTCAGGACTACTGCGGCAAACCTTTGTCAAGTATCACAATACATAGATACATCCACAAATGCCAGTTAAAATTGTACTGTGCCAAATAGAAGCCCTATGTTAACAGTGTCCGTAAGAGCGGTCGACTTTCATGGACTTGAAGACATCTGGGATGGACCACCACAGAGTGGAAATGTGTACTGTACACAATATGCTGCCTTCTTTTCCAGGGACACCCATGCATATTTCAACAAGGCAATGCAAAACCACATTCTGCACACATGCCAAAGTCCTGGCTATGGAGGAAGAGCATACAGGTAGTAATACTGCAGACAGGCCAGTATTCTAATAGAGAATGTGTGGCTCATTTTGAAGCACAAAAAAATGCAACAACAGAGACCTCATACTGTTGCCCACCTTAAGACTTGTTTGCAGGAAGAATGGGAAAAATTACACCTAAAACACTTCACTATATATATATATATATATATATATATATATATATATATATATATATATATATAGTAGCATGGGTTGCAGTAATAACATGTTAATAGCATGATTATATTAAAAAAATGAAATTTATTAACATTATTTATTTACATATATGTTTTTTTATATTGAAAAAAAGATATTTGTCACAGTTTTATCAAGACTCTGAAGTATAAATAATAATACATTTTATTTGTGATGGGCTTTCCTACTCTCAAAGCGCTACAAGATAAAAATCATACAGCAATAATCAATAAAACGATAAATGAGCAAAAGATTGCATAAAATGACAGTGATGATCACAAATTAAATGCTTTGCTTAAAACAGTGTCTTACTGATGTTAAATGCGTTAAAGTTTAATATTTTTTTTAATACATAAAGGGCTAAATGCAGTAATAGCAGGGTAATATACAAAACTGAAATCTGTTCATATTTCACTCATAAATAAAACACTCACCGGCCACTTTATTAGGTACACCTTATTAGTACCCGGTTGGACCACTTTCGCCTTACTGCCCATCCACTGGGTATTTTCTCTTTGTCAGACCATTCTCTGTAAACCCTAGAGATGGTTGTGCGTGAAAATCCCAGTAGATCAGCAGTTTCTGAAACACTCAGACCAGCCCGTCTGGCACCAACAACCATGCCACGTTCAAAGTCACTTAAATCACCTTTCTTCCTCACTCTGATGCTCGGATTGAACTGCTGCAGATTGTTTTGACCATGTTTACATGCCTAAATGCATTGAGTTGCTGCCATGTGATTGGCTGACTGGAAATTTGCGTTAAAAAGCAGTTGGAGAGGTGTACCTAATAAAGTGGCCAGTGAGTGTGTCTGTGTGTGTATATATATATATATATAAAATGCAGGAGTAACATGGTATACAAAATTGAAATGCATCCACTTATTTTATTATTTATTTTATTTAATATTTTAATTTAATATTTTAATTAATATTTAATATTATGGCTATTTCTTTCATGTCATTGTTAGTATTGGTTTTTTGTAAGTATTATAAAACGGCTGCATCATTTTAATCCTTTTGTTTTTAAATCACCTTCAGACATATAATTTGGTGTTTGTAAAACATGGATCTGTTCTCACTTGTCACCAGATAAGCAGATGCAGTTTTTCTCCTGTTCTTTAAGCTGATGGAGGTTTTTGTGAACTTCAGCTCCCTCTGCTGGTAAGTACAGACAAGTACAGCATTCATCCACATCATGTCAGATTAGATCAGATTTAATGTTGTCATTAAACACAAGTACAAGGCAACAAAAAGCATTTTAGGTCTAACCAGGAGTGCAATAGCAGAAAGTGCAGAATTATATAGTGCAACTCTAGAAATCATTGGGTAATGTTTAGAGATGTAATATGAACATAATATACAAGTCGCATTAATAGAATCAGAGATTTACAAATAGATGGACATGATGTACAGGTTGCTATTTATACTCAGAGATATGCAAATAGATGAACATAATGTACAGGTTGGTATTTGCTATGTACAGGAATTACTAATAGATATGTGTATATCATATATTTACAAATGTAGATGCGCAGTGCCAATACTGAGCTTTCTGAAGAAAACAGCTCTGCAATCTGATGTTAATCGAAGTAGGAAAAGTGGATTCTGGTCCAGTAAATTATTAGACACAAATACACACAATATTTTCTAATAATTCAATCGCTCGGAGTGATATTATAATTCCTGCACAGTTAAAGGCACTGTTCAGATGTTAAGTGGATTCAACAAAAATAAAAGTAAGTAGCTTCCCCCCTCCAACACGAAAAACAAGAATCGTGTTGTTTCAGCTTGTTTTATATAAGCAGCAAACTCATTTTCTAGAGTGTGTGCGTGTGTGTTTGTGTGTTTGTGTGTGTGTGTGTACTGTTGTCCGTGAGGCTGATATATACAGAGAAAGCAGATGGTGGAGTGAGTGTGTTTTAATGGATGTTTCAGGTCAGTGTTTGTTTGTACAGAGAGAAAAACCTCAGGCTTCATGTTTCTCAGTCGCTCTCGTCCATTATGAAGAGCTTCAGTGACTGACTAAAGCATCTGAGCACCAGTTTATTAGAGTCTAGGATGGTCATGGCTGTGTGTGTGTGTGTTGAACAAGAGCACATCAAAACCCCTGAGCACTTTTACTTTGTAGGTCAATGTTTTGTTTTTTGTTGTTTTTTTATATATATATATACCTGCACAGACTAATAAAGTTCAAGCCACTGCACTATTTTAGCCACTACACTAATAATAATAATAATTATAATAATAATAATAATAATGGCGGCGGCTCAGTGGGTAGTGCTATCACCTCACAGCAAGAAGGTTGCTGGTTCGAGCCTCGGCTGGGTCAGTTGGCGTTTCTGTGTGGAGTTTGCTTGTTCTCCCCGTGTTGGCGTGGGTTTCCTCCAGATGCTCCGGTTTCCCCCACAGTCCAAACACATGTGGTACAGGTGAATTGGGTAGGCTAAATTGTCTGTAGTGTATGAGTGTGTATAGATGTTTCCCAGAGATGGGTTGCAGCTGGAAGGGTGGAACATGTGCTAGATAAGTTGGCGGTTCATTCCGCTGTGGCGACCCTAGATTAATAAAGGGACTAAAAGAAAATGAATGAATGTCACCACAGTGGAATGAACAACCAACTACTGCAGCATATGTTTTACACAGCAGATGCCCTTCCAGCCGTAACCCAGTACTGGAAACCAGAGCACCCTGAGGAAACCCACGCCAACAGAGAGAGAACATGCAAACTCCACACAGAAATGCCAGCTGACCCAGCCTTAATGTGAGACTGAAAGGAGATTGTGGGAATAAATTTGCATAAAAGTCATGCCTCAAACCAAACAGGCAGATTTATCAGACTCCACCTTCCTGATTTACATGTATGCATAACTGCACATTAAATAGATTAAACAAAATGTAGATTATCTAGCATAAACGTAACAGTAAATAACACATCCAGTTTTTAAAATACATTGCTTTTTGCTTTCTTAATATTTTAGCTTGTACCTGAAATGTACGTATTGTAAAGCAGCACAAGATGAGTAATGTCCTGCCCTATAAACTGCAAATGTCATACTTCATGAATTAAAATGCACAAAGCCTGTGAGCCTCCAGAGTACTAAACAGATGACATCATCACACCGCAGCCCAGCCAATCGGAGAGCGTGGCAGGAAATGAGCATCCTCCAATCAGAAAACTCTAATAGGCGTGGGAGGAGCTTGTGCTTGCAGATGTAGAGCAGAGGGACAAGCAGCTGCCAGAGAGAAATATTGTATTATATTATATTATATTATATTATATTATATTATATTATATTAAATTATATTATATTATATTATATTAATTATATTATATTATGTTATATTATATTATATTATATTATATTATATTATATTATATTATATTAAATTATATTATATTATATTATATTATATTATATTATATTATATTATATTAATTATATTATATTATATTAATTATATTATATTATATTATATTATATTATATTATATTAATTATATTATATTATATTATATTATATTAATTATATTATATTATATTATATTATATTAATTATATTATATTATATTAATTATATTATATTATGTTATATTATATTATATTATATTATATTAATTATATTATATTATATTATATTATATTATATTATATTATGTTATATTATATTATATTATATTATGTTATATTATATTATATTGTTATATTATATTAAATTATATCATATTATATTATATCATATTATATTAAATTATATTATATTATATTAAATTAAATTATATTATATTAAATTATATTATATTAAATTATATTACTATATTATATTATATCATATTATATTATATTAAATTATATTATATCATATATTATATCATATCATATATCATATCATATTATCATATTATATCATATTATATTATATATCATATCATATTATATTATATCATATCATATTATATCATATCATATATTATATCATATCATATTATATCATATCATATATCATATCATATTATCATATCATATTATATCATATCATATTATATCATATTATATTATATTATATATCATATCATATTATCATATTATATCATATCATATTATATTATATTATATATCATATCATATTATATCATATCATATTATATCATATTATATTATATCATATTATATTATATATCATATCATATTATATCATATCATATTATATCATATCATATTATATTATATTATATTATATATCATATTATATCATATTATATTATATTATATATCATATCATATTATAGCATATCATATTATATCATATCATATTATATCATATTATATCATATTATATTATATCTTATCATATTATATCATATCATATATCATATCATATTATCATATCATATCATATTATATCATATCATATATCATATTATCATATCATATTATATCATATTATATTATATTATATATCATATTATATCATATTATATTATATATCATATCATATTATATCATATTATATCATATATTATATCATATTATATTATATCATATTATATCATATTATATTATATCATATCATATTATATTATATCATATTATATTATATCATATTATATCATATTTTATTATATCATATTATATTATATTGTATTATATTATACTATATTATATTATATATCATATTATATTATATTATATTATATTATATTATATTATATTATATTATATCATATTATATTATATCATATCATATTATATTATATTATATTATATTATATCATATCATATTATATCATATCATATTATATTATATTATATTATATTATATTATATTAAATTATAATATATCATCATATCATATTATATTATATCCTAAATTGTTAATTGTTAAATATACTGTTAACTGTTGTTTTTTTCTTCACTACTACTATGTCATTTGTTTTTTTTATGTGTTCTGTTAATTGTAAACAGTACAAATGCTTTGGCGTACATTTTTGACGCAACATTTTTCATGCCAATAAAGCAAGTTTGAATTGAATTGAGCAAAGGGAAAGAGAGAATTAGAGAGAAAGAATATAATTGAAAAAATCTGTATTAAAATGTCTATATAAAATACTTTATATAAAGTACATTTAATATAAAATGCAAATTTGACATTTACCCTTTAAATGCCAAACAAAAAACAAACTAATAATTCACGATATAATGTATATAATTTTTTTTTTGTATGTTTTGTGGTATATTTATGCAATTTTATAGTATATATATTTATGTATTTTGTGTTTTTTTGTATATGCACTTTATTGTTATATATATATATACTGTATATATATACATACATACACACACACACACACACACACACACAACAAATAAACATGTTTTTTTTCTTGCTATGTATGCTTTGCCAATATATATATATATACCGGTTTCATGCCAATAAATTGAATTGAGAGAGAGACTTGTAGATAAATGAATCATTGTAAATACACTAATTATTACTGTTTTGTCCCAAAATGTTAATTGTTGAATGTGCAGTTTATTCAGATTTATTATTAATATTTGTATTTTTTTGCATATTTAATTTTTATTTACTACTAAAATGTTTACTATATATATATTTTTTTATATATATATATATAGTGTGAGTGAGAGAGAGAGAGAGAGAGAGTGAGCGCGATAAAGCGGCTCACAGAGGAGACACTGAGCCCATCAGGGAAGCAGAGACTGGGATGCAGTTGCTAGGGAACAGCGAGAGACGTCCATCTTTTGCAGCTTGTTCCAGATCCAGAGCAGAAGCACAAGACCGCCTTTTATAGCAGAGGGAAATAAATGCTCGTCCGGAGAAAAACACAGAAAGAGACCAACGGGGAGGAGGCTGCAGGTGACATCACATCATCCAGAGCGGGATTATATGCTGGATGCGGAGTCAGCCATGAATAATCACACATCACAGATCAGCCTTTATTTGTGGATGAGAAGGGCAATGCACAGATGCTGAGGAGCTTTTTGGGAGCGTCCTGAAAACATCCAGCCGGCCTGTCTTTGAGGAAAAGCGCGTATACACAGATGAACTGGGAGTATGATCTGAGCATCTTCATCTCATCAACACTATGGATTTAAACATTAGCTGAGAAATCCACAGGCCTGAAGGTGAAGTCATTGAGGAATCGGCTCCGCTGAAGAGAAACTCTTGTGTTGTAAGTGTATTTAAGCAGATGATTTATTACATGATGTTTGTCCTGCAGTGTGACGTATTTCAGAGAAAACACAGCGTTAATGCATTCATTACTTAGGTTATTATTATAGTTTTGTCTTGTTTCTAGTCAAAATATTGAAAGATTCTTAAACAAATAAGTATTTTCTAGACTAATAAGTTTACATTGAGTTTCCTTAAAACACCCTATCTGTTATATTATATTATATTATAATTATCTGTTAGAAAACAAGACATTATTTTATTTTTAACAAAAGCTCCAAGGAATAAATGCACTTATTTTGCTGTGAACAGGACCTTCAGTGAGAGAAATGTTGATCTTGTCATGTGAAGATGACTGGATGTTGACAGGTGACACTCATCTGGTTACAGTGGAGGGTTAAACAGGTGATGTCAGACAAAAAGAAAAGGTTTCAGATTGGCGTTAATTATTGCATTTTGATAAGAGGTTAGCAATTGAGTAAGGGGGTCTACAGAGGAAATATGGTTGCTTAAAAAATAATATTGTGAATATTTACATTTTTCTACAGTATATTCATGGTTTGGCAATGCGGTGGCGCAGTAGGTAGTGCTGTCGCCTCACAGCAAGAAGGTCGCTGATTCGAGCCTCTACTGCAGGGGTCACCAAACTTGTTCCTGGAGGGCCGGTGTCCTGCAGATTTTAGCTCCAACCCTAACCAAACACCTGAACATGCTAATCAAGGTCTTACTAGGTATACTTGAAAAACATCCAGGCAGATGTGTTGAGGCAAGTTGGAGCTAAACCCTGCAGGGACACCGGCCCTCCTGAACCGAGATTGGTGACCTCTGCTCTACTGGGTCAGTTGGCATTTCTGTGTGGAGTTTGCATGTTCTCCCTCTGTTGGCGTGGGTTTCCTCCGGGTGCTCCGGTTTCCCCCACAGTCCAAAGACATGCAGTACAGGTGAATTGGGTAAGCTAAATTAACCGTAGTGTATGGGTGTGAATGAGTGTGTATGGATGTTTCCCAGAGATGGGTTGCAGCTGGAAGGGCATCCGCTGTGTAAAACATGTGCTGGATAAGTTGGCAGTTCATTCCGCTGTGGCGACCCCGGATTAATAAAGGGACTAAGCAGACAAGAAAATAAATGTTTATGTTTTTATTGCTCGAGAAAATACACTCACCGGCCACTTTATTAGGTACACCTGTCCAACTGCTCGTTAAACACAAATTTCTAATCAGCCAATCAGATGGCAGCAACTCAGTGCATTTAGGCATGTAGATATGGTCAAGATGATCTGCTGCAGTTCAAACCGAGCATCAGAATGAGGAGGAAAGGTGATTTAAGTGGCATGGTTGTTGGTACCATACGGGCTGATCTGAGTATTTCAGAAACTGCTGATCTTCTGATGGCTACTTCCAGCAGGATAACCCACCATCTCAATCCAATAGAGCACCTTTGGGATGTGGTGGAACGGGAGATTCAGACAAATCTGCAGCAACTGTGTGATGCTATCATGTCAATATGGAGCAAAACCTCTGAGGAATATTTCCAGTATCTTGTTGAATCTCTGCCATGAAGGATTAAGGCAGTTCTGAAGGCAAAAGGGGATCCAACCCGGTACTAGTAAGGTGTACCTAATAAAGTGGCCGGTGAGTGTATGTAAATGTGTTGATCTTCTGTTGTTTACAGTGTGATCCAGAGCAAAGGATGGGAACCACTGAAGCCACTTTACGCATGGACAACATGGAGGTCAAAGACGAGTGGCAGGACGATGATTTCCCACGGTAAGAAATGATGATAAATCGCTCATAACAATAATACTCATATTTATTGTGTATGTGTATTAAAGGGAAAGTTGACCTGAGAACAGGGCCGGAGTGGGACTCCTTTTCAGCCCTGGAGTTTTAAGCCTTAGACCGGCCCACCTCAGTTCACGACTGACTATATTAAAATAAGGTGATTTCCAATTCAGTTTCTAATGACACTCTCACGTCTTTTTCAAGGAAACAGCTGCTTTAGACCTTCAAATGTTTTTCATAAATATGAGAACATTAAAGGGGAGCTAAATCTCCAACACTATTCTTTAAAACATCACAATGTCCTTTCCTGCAATATCTGATTATATATTCTGTGCAAACTTCTTTATAGCGATCCAGTCCTTTGTAACGGTGGTCACACAAAAAATAAAAATAAAATATGTACACCTATATAAGTAACCCACACAGTATATTATGTCTTAACACTAAAAATGAAAAAAAAAACTATTCAGGTAAGATTCAAACCCTGGTTAGCAGCGTCATAACGCAACGTGCTGACCACAATGGCACTGTTATGTCAGTGCGTGTGGAGTAAAGAATAAAACAAGTATTGCACTGTTTTACATTCTTTTGACCACACTTTCTATTGAGGTCTTTTTCTCCCCTTTTTAGATTTTGATCTCTAGATTTCTGAAGTTATGTCAGATTCATTAATGTAGTGAATCTTCTGATTTTCCTTGAGCAGGTGTCATATCCATTAATTCAGGACTTAATTCAGGGCTCCTCCTCAACTGCCCTCCTCTCCCGTCCGCTGTTCACTTTCACGACTCCCCAACCCTCTCCACTTTTGTCCGCGCCAACCAATAACGTTATATTTGCTCAGGGGGCTGCGAGAAAATAAACATAAAGAGCAGAGCTGCTGTAAAAAAGTGCGACTGCTGAGAGTGCAAGCGGCTAGGGACACTGGCCCTCGCGGCCAAAAAAAAAAGGACCAGACCACCGGGAATTCTCTCGGTCCTCCCGATTAGCCAATCCGGGCCTGAGAATTAAAAATGTTCTCACCCTCAGTCTATCGAAGATGTAGCTTACTTTTTTTTGGTTAAGTAGAACGTTAAAGGGCACCTATGATGCAAAGTCAACTTTTTTAAAGCTGTTTGGACAGACGTGTGTGTACAGAAGGTATAGTGTGTCCACAGTCATATTGGAGTGACAGAAACACAAGTCTCTTCCCAGTGTTTTTGAGGACCACCGCAACATGATGTAGCAGCGTGGATTTCCCCACCCACCACTTGATCGACAGACACATATTAGCATGTCTCAGTATTAACACACATGCAAATATGCACAATTTGCAAAGAAACTGGGATTAAAAGATCTGTTCAACTCTCTGTGATCAATCTGCACTTCAAGAAATAGTAAGTGCTACACTTTGTGTTCTTATAGCAGTAACTCTACTTTTAGAGCAGTTACGTAATTCGTAACTGTTAGTGTACACAACTATAAACGAGGATGCTTCAGTCACACAACAGGAGTCCTGCATGTGGACGTAAAATCAGCTTTATTTGTACTGTAACTGAGCTATAATCAGAATCAGAAAGAGCTTTATTACCAGGTATGTTCACACATACGAGGTTTTTGTTTTGGTGACAGAGCTTCTACAGTGCAACAGGATTACAGAGACAGGACAAAAAACAGATAATAAATATATTTTAAAAATAGAAGTAAGTAGTGAGTGCAAATATACAGATTGACAAGTGTATGTACATGTTTATTACTATATACAACGTTATATGTGCAGCTGTTATGTGCAAATTGGCATGTAAAGTGTGTTGTTAAATAAGTGTATATGTGTATAAAAGTGTATAGCAAGTAGTGATGTTGGTTCCACAATTATTATCATCAAGTGTTCATGAGATGGATTGCCTGAGGGAAGAAACTGTTTCTGTGTCGGGCTGTTCTGGTGCGCAGTGCTCTGTAGCGTCGACCAGAAGGTAACAGTTCAAAGAGGCAGTGTGCTGGGTGTGAGGGGTCCAGAGTGATTTTGGCAGCCCTCCTGCTCGCTCTGGATAAGTACAGTTCTTGGGGAGTAGGAAGCATTGTACCAATGATTCGCTCAGCAGTCCGAACTATTCGACGTAGTCTTTGGAGATCGTATTTAGTAGCTGAGCTAAACCAGACAGTTATTGATGTGCAGATGACTGATTCAATGATGGAGGTGTAGAACTGTTTCAGCAGCTCCTTTGGGAGGTTAAACTTCCTCAGCTGACGAAGAAAGTACATCCTCTGTTGAGCTTTTTTGACAATGGAGTCAATGTGAGTGTCCCACTTCAGGCCCTGAGAGATGGTGGTGCCCAGGAACCTGAATGACTCCGCTGCTGCCACAGTGCTGTCCATGATGCTCAGTGGGGGGAGAGCAGGGGGGTTTCTCCTGAAGTCCACTATCATCTCCACTGTTTTGAGCGTGTTGAGCTCCAGGTTGTTGTGGCTACACCAGACAGCCAACTCCTTAACCTCCTGTCTGTAAGCAGACTCGTCACCGTCCTGAATGAGGCCGATAAGTGTGGTGTCGTCTGCAAACTTCAAGAGCTTCACAGAGGAGTCTTTTGAAGTGCAGTCATTTGTGTACAGGGAGAAGAGCAGTGGGGAGAGGACACACCCCTGGGGGGCGCCAGTGCTGATTGTGCGGATACTAGATGAGAATTTTCCCTGCTTCACCAGCTACTGCCTGTCCATTAGGAAGCTGTTGATCCACTGACAGACATAGGTGGGCACAGAGAGCTGAGTTAATTTGGGCAGGAGAAGTTTTGGGATGATGGTGTTAAACGCCGAGCTGAAGTCAACAAACAAGATCCTCACATAGGTCCCTGGTCTGTCTAGGTGTTGCAGAGCATAATGCAGTCCCATATTTACTGCATCATCCACAGACCTGTTTGCTCTGTAGGCAAACTGAAGAGAGTCCAGTGAGGGTTCAGTGATGTCCTTCAGGTGGGCCAGCATCAGTTTTTCAAAGGACTTCATGACCACAGATGTTAGTGCCACCGGTCTGTAGTCATTTAGTCCTGTAAGTTTGGGTTTCTTTGGGATGGGGATGATGGTAGAGCGTTTGAGGCAGGAGGGCACTTCACACAGCTCCAGTGATCTGTTGAAGATCAGGGTGAAGATGGGGGCCAGTTGGTCAGCACAGGATTTTAAACAGGCTGGTGTTATAAAATCTGGGCCTGGTGCTTTTTTCCTCTTCTGTTTCCGGAAGACCTGGCGCACCTCATCTTCGTTAAACTGTAGGGCAGGTATGAGAGAGGCGGGGGGTGGTGGAGGTGTTAATGGTGGCATGAAGAGCAGTTCAGAGTGGGTGTGGGGGGTTTTCTCAAACCGGCAGTAAAACTCATTCAGGTCGTTTGCAAGTCGTTTATGGGCTACAGTGCTGGGGGATGGTTTCTTGTAGTTTGTGACGTTTTTCAGACTTTTCCACACAGATGCTGAGTCGCTGGAAGAGAACTGACTCCTTAGTTTCTCAGAATAGTTCCTTTTTGCGACTCTGATCTCCTTTTCCAGTGTGTATTTGGCCTGCTTATACAAGGCCCTATCCCCATTCCTGTATCCATTACATTCCTGTAATGACATCCTATATAAGGAAATCCTGTCACATTTGCCTTGAGTAGATAAGCAAAAACAGCACAATATGTTAAACGTGCATATATTTATGTGTGTGTGTGCGTTCATAGCGAACTTTGTAACCACATTTGTGTATAGCTCGTTTGTTACTGTGTGTCTCTTTTTCAGTGTGTCTGATGTGCTGTCTGTCATTTTGCTTTCTTTATCCTGACCCCGATTGTCATTCTCCTAGAGGGCAGGAAGAAACTACTTTGAGTGGGTGGGGAAAACATCTCATTTGCATTTAAAGGCACAGGCTAGAGGTCTGCGCAGGACTGTTTTTTTAGTCCTGCTCCCACCCACTCCCACAAGGTTTTATTCCGCAAGGCTTTGCTCCTGCTGTATATTCAGTCTTTGATCACCCGCTGCCCGCTTAGAATAATTTTCTACCTGACTGTTCCCGCTAAATTCCCGCTGCGTACGCACAAAAACTTACGCCACGTACGCCAGATTTCACGCTCATGTTTGGATTTACGATAAAATGAACGTGAGAATGTGCATTGGTTCATGCCAACTTCATGTCTGGTGTACGTGCATTTCTTGTGTGTTTGTTTTATTTACATTGGTGACTCCTAGAGGCAATTGTGTTAAATTGCACACTACAAAGTGTCTTTGAGCCGTGCAATGGCAGCTGTATGGGGATCATCCGCATGTCTAGCAGGTATATAAGGTTTCCATACCATGCACTTGACCAGCCAAACATTAAAACGCAACTTGCAGCGATCAAATTTGCAGCAACGTAATCGGAGCGATCGACTGCACACACACTGCTATAGAGGCGCCATCTGAAGATGAATTTGGATGAATCAGTAACATTTCCATTCAATAAATGTGCAAATAATATGTGATGCTCAAATGCGCTTAACATACATAATACACACACTTATTAATGATTCCTACTTGTCTTCGTCGTGATGAAGAGTAGGTAAAATCTGATATGTAGTGGGGGAAAAGAAGAATGAGTTCATCAGACGCTGGGTTCGAACCGAGTTCATGCTCGAACGTGACAACAAGAAGAACTTTAGAGGAGAAGCACTTTAGAGGAGAAGCACTTTAGCATCGAGAGCAACACCGTGTAAGTACATTTAGACCTGTTTTCAGTTGCTGTGTTTGGTTAGAGAACACTTAGACTTGTTTTCAGCTGGTTGTGTTGGTTGCAGGACATTTAAAATTGTTTTCAGCTATCTGCGTTTAGTACTAGAAAGTTTAGCCACTGTTTCCTTGGTTACTGTAAAAGCTTGTGTGTCGACGTTTTCGCGCCCAGCCGCTGCAGTTTCGGGTGTTTTTACTGTCGAGGCGTGTCCAGCTGAGCTCAATCAGCAAAGCGCTCAGGGGTGTATATAAGCAGCTAGTCTCACCGCGGCAGCCTCGTGTGAAGACCAACGAGAGTAAAGACCATCGACTCTACCTGCGCGACTCCACCGAGCTACGCCACTCACACTGCTATAGACGCCACAAAATTTTACACCTTTAAGCCGGACGATTTCTTTTTAAATTCACTTACAGTGCGATGTTCAGACCCAACTGCGTTAACCGCGTCAGCTAAACTCTCTCACTCTATTTTTTTTCTTTTGTTATTAATTCCGGAGGACAAACTTGCAAATAACACCGTTTTCGTCCAGTCTACGTCTGATAGGAGCACCTCCAATTCACATTCTGTTCAAAGTTCCTCCTTTTGCTTGCTTTTGCCTTTGCTTTTTCGTTTGGTTTAGCTAAAGTAGAGTCATTAGCATATTCATATGAGGGAGGAGGGAGAGAGGGAGGGGTTTTGTGCTCGTGCACGTGCGCTCAGTTTCACGTTAATTCGAATGTACAAAGAGAATATGTGTGGGATTCTGCGTACACAGTGTTTTACATCTGAATTTTTTACTGCGTACGCTCATTTACAGCTTTGTGCGTATGCAATGTCTTAATATGATTTCAACGCAAGTCTTCGTACATAAGGCCCCTGGTTTCCAAAATTTTACATTTAAATTGGGTACTACCAAAAGAGAGATATAACTGTAGGATGTGCAAGGATTGTAGGCTTACTGTCAGTTTTGTTTGCCCCTTTGTGATGAGACATTAAGCCGCCTTAAACCTGAGGTTCCAGTCTTGTGACTGCTAAAAGGTAAAACCTTGAGGTATTATCACAAAGGGTAATTTTCTTCCAGACTTGCCTGATGTGGGTTTCCTAACAGTAAACTGTTTTCCAATGCAAGCTGAACGCCCTTTAAGGACAGTGCATCTTCAGATTGCTCTGCCATGGTAAAGCCCGCTCTGAGGACCGTTATGCAGATGATACGCACACAGACTGTATAAATAAAAAGCATGTGCAGAAACACTGGTCATGCGTTCAGCATGTGTAACAGTCATGAGCGCTGGCTGTACCCGTGCTCAATAATAATGAGGAAATCACAGATATGCTGTTCTGAAATAACATCTGGAGCGCTATATTGTCTGGCTGCCCGCTCCCGTTCAGATTACACCAGAGTGACCGACTGCTACTGCGTTTTGTTAAGAATTCTATTCCATGGGACTCGACCAGATTTCTTGTAACGCGGGCTCCTGCAGTACAGCTGCGGAAATGCAGACCACTAGCACAGGCCCCAAAAAAGCAAAAATTCTCTCTGACCTCAAATATTGACATTTTCAGCAGGACATAATAAATGATCTGAAGGGTATTTTGAGCTGAAACTTCACACACACATTCTGGAAACACAAAAGACTTATTAGATTTGGTTAAAAGACCAAAACTAGAGCCCTTTACAGAAGATTTTTAGCTGAATCTGTGAAACTTGGTGATTCATATAATTAAAGTCACCCATTTTTGAGATTAACAAAATAAACAGTCCAGATTGAGTCCAAACCAGTCCCCGTGGCTCCTGATGGTTATGTCAGGGAGTCGATTCTGAAAAGAACTGAATCCTTGACTCGGAGGAGTTGAGAATCAAGAGTCTATTCCAAAGTTCAATTCCATAATGAGAATCGACTCCTGGATGTACATTTGAATTGATCTGAATCACACTGAGGTCCAATTTGTAGCATTTTTGCAGAGTTTTTGGTATAAATAAGAGCGTGGGCTTGGCATTTGATCGCATTTGAGCTCATTTAAATCTATTTTAGAGTGTTGTATACTGAATTCAGACATTTGACTGGTAGCGCACACCAGCAGCACAGCTATAAATCTATAATTGATGATATTTGTAATGATTTTTTTGCCTCACGGACCTTAAGAAGTTTGTTGCTAATAAGCTGACAATGCGAGACCTGACATGTCTATCTATATAAGCACAATCTGTGTGTCTCATGGGGCTTGTTAAGCCTGAGTTACTTCCACAGTCTCTGATTTCTGATCAATAAAGTGAGCTCAGTGTTACAGATGGAGGAAAGCTGAAGAGACTGTTCATAAGCCCCGCCCACTGACATCATCATAACATGACTATATATGGGCAAATATGAGTTCATCACTGTTACCATGACAATAAGGGCAGAGCGAGACACACACAGTGGTGAATAATTGATGGTGTTCACTTAGTGCTCAACTATAGAAACTTTCTCCAAACCTCAGAAACGTTTATTTATTAAGTTTTACATTATACATATTGACCTGACAATTCATATTTATCTGTCCATCCATCTATTCATTATGTACATTATTATTTAAGTCCTTCAGGCTAGGCGTTCTCAAGATAACCCCCAAGTCTAGTTAACATTTAAAGGGACAGTTCACCCAAAAATGATTATGTACTCACTATTTACTCTGCCTCAGGTGGTTCCAAACCTTTATTAGTTTCTTTATTCTCATTGAGCACTAAAGAAGATATTTTGAAGAATGTTTGAAACCTGTATACATTGACTTTTGTAGTAGGTTTCCGGCTGTTACAAACCCCTGATGTTAGTCTAGGGGATGGTGGGGTTTGACATTCAGGCGTAATTAAAATATATTTATACAAACAGTGAATAAATGCAAAAGACAACCAAAATAAACCAAAATTGTGATTTTATTTATATTTCCCAAAGTGAACAAAAACAACGAGTAAATCCAAAATAAAGAAAATAAAGTAAGGCAAAATATACTATTTACAATATTTACAACACTGAGACAAATACAAAGACAGGAGAGCGGGCAGAAGGGACGTGGGCGGCGCTAAAGGAACGAAAAGAACAAAACCCAAACTAAATCTAACTTCCCAGAAGCATCTAGCTAGCTAACTATGTGAAACAAAATAATTAGCACGCGAAGAGTCTTCCGAGTCCTGACTGTCTACTCTATCTATCTATCCAAAAGTACAAGGGGTGGCGCTCGCCCCTAATCTAATGTACTATACAGAAGAGTAGTCCTAAGTGTTGCAAAATGTATGTCACGTGACCTTCTTACCTGTCCGCTTCGTCCAAGCCTCGTAAACAACGTTTAAACAGAGAAATGGAGTGATATAGGAATAACGGACAGATAACGTGCACACAGAAACGGGCAACAACAAAATACACAGACGGGTTCTTTCGTACAGAACGCAACAAGAAAACAAGATAAGAAAGAGAAAAGAGAGGGCTGGTGAGTGGTCTGGCGCGCGCTTTTATGGTGGGTGGTCTTTACTTATTGGATGTAGGCATGTGCCGGTATCACATTTTCATGCTGCGATTAATTGATTGAGCTTTTATCACGGTATACTGTATTATCACGATATTTTACTAGAGAAACAGGTAAAAAAACACAAAAAACTTCAGTTTCGTCAACTTAGTAACTTTAATAACTTTTTAATTAACTAAAAGTACTTCAAACATTTAAATACAAATAAATATAAATAAAACAATACACAATATAAAAGTAAACTTCAGCAATTATATCAAAGTGAATGTGCAAAGGGAAACCGTCTTCGATCAGCAATCCCTGTGCATTTTTTTGGAACCCAAAATATTTCCAAACCTCTGACTTTTTTTTTGAAGGGGGATAAATTGTCGGCAGCGTTCCTCCTTCCGCCATGCTTCTTCATCGTGTGAGGATTAGAGAGCGGTGGCGCGCACTGTGTGCACACAGTGCTTCTATATGCGGGGATTGTTTACATCAGAGTGCGCATCAGTTCTGCGCAGCATATACGCAGTGTTTCTTCAAGCGGTTGATGGAAAATAAGCTAAGGCGCGTTCTAAGAATGTAAATTCGGATCTATTATTTTTCACGGTATTTTGAAGCGCCCGCGATAACAATATCGTGCATATTCATTACCGTGATTTATCGCATTACTGAATACCGGCACAAGCCTAATTGGATGTGACGTAAGAATGACGTAACCGTAAAATGACTGACAGCTGAATAGACCAATGAACGGAACCTGTGAATAATGAAAGCAGATATGGGAGAGCAGAGCGAGCGAGAGAAAACACAGAGCACAAATAACACAAATATGTAACACCGGCTTTCTTCAAAAAAAAATTCTTTGGCGTCAAACAGGTTTGCAATAAGTGAAGGATGAGTAAATGATAACAATTTTCATTTTGGGGGGAACTATCCATTTAAATCATTAAATAATATCATATATTTGGTTTGTATTGCTGTAGCTCAAGCATGTCAGGGTCAGGGCTTTGACTGCATGAGCTGATATACTGATTTAATGTAAATTGCAAGTGAATAAAAGTGCAGGCCAATTTGCATAATAGTAAATCCATGTTTATTCAGCATGACAGTGACTATATTAGATTAGATTAGATTCAACTTTATTGTCATTACACATGTACAAGTACAAGGCAACGAAATGCAGTTTAGGTCTAACCAGCAGTGCAATAGCAGCAAGTGCAGGATACAGGTATAAGTTATAAAGTGCAGTTATAGAAAAACTATGGTGATATTTACAGATGGATGTACTATCAACATTATATACAGGTTGTATTAGCTATGAACAGAGATTTGCATAAATGAATATATGTACATGATGCTATTAATAATCAGGAGTAGCAGATAGATAAACATAATTACAAATTACAAATGTCCATGTGCTGTGGGTATGTCCAGTTCAGATAAGTGAATCAGTGCAATGAATATGTGCAAACTTTAAATGTGCAAATGTTAAATAGTGCAGTGATTGTGAGGAGTATAAGTTAGAGGAGTGTGGGGGGTGTATTGGGGGGGGGCAAAAGAGTCAGTGAGGGGCAGAGTTCAAAAGGAAGACAGCTCTGGGGAAAAAGCTGTTCCTCAGTCTGCTGGTTTTTGTCCGGGGGAGCCTGAAGCGCCTGCCGGAAGGCAGGAGAGAGAACAGTCTGTGAGCAGGGTGAGAGGTGTCCTTAAGAATACTGCGTGCTCGGCGCAGACAGTGTTTCTTCTGGATGTCCTCAATGGCTGGCAGTGTAGTTCCTGTGATGCGTTGGGCAGTTTTCACCACCCGCTGCAGTGCCTTACGCTCAGCAACAGAGCAGCTTCCATACCAGACTGTGACGCAGTTGGTCAGGATGCTTTCTATTGTGCAGCGGTAGAAGTCCACCAGGACGGCTGATGAAGGCTGGTTCTTCTTAAGTTGCCTCAAGAAGAATAGGCGCTGATGAGCCTTCTTGACCAGGCTGGAGGTGTTGGTGG
This sequence comes from Danio aesculapii, assembly GCF_903798145.1. Lineage (NCBI taxonomy): Eukaryota > Metazoa > Chordata > Actinopteri > Cypriniformes > Danionidae > Danio > Danio aesculapii. Next base: position 55,805,724 of record NC_079436.1, read on the forward strand.
TCCAGGAAAGGTCCTTTGAGATGTGGGTCCCCATCGCATATTTTTGCTGTATCGGTTATCGGCCAGCTGGTACCGATCCAAATCCGATTTTGAGCGTGCGCTATATTCTGTGTATTTTATAAGCCAACAAAAGCCACGAAGTTGTCATGTAGGCCTAGTGGCCTACTATATATCAAATGTTCTGAAGTCATTCTATAGTTTAACGTGAAGTACAGATGAATATTCATGTGCTTAAATTCATGTTCAGTTCAGCGCTTCCCTCCGCTGCACCTGTCAGTCATTCTTCATTCATTAACAAGTCTAACTGCCTGCCGCGTTTGTTTATGACAACATGAAAAACTTTCTCTATTAGTTTAAATAATCTAAAATGCATTTAGTTTTGCATTAAATTGGGTCATTTTGACCTGCAACATGGAGTTCATAGCGGTTTCTACATCATGTTGCGCTGTGTCTGTTAGACCAGCAGATCGCATTCACAACACTGGAGTAGAGAGGGTTATTATTACCTGCTCTTCACTCACAAAGTAGGCCTACCAGAAACTTTAAATTAGAAAAGGCTCAATAATACATCGGTCAGATCCTCAACGCGCTGATTTCTCCCCTTTGTGCTGCTGTTTTGGAAGTGTCTGCAGGTACCGGAGAGCTGCGCACTGTGTCTCAGTGATGCATCAAGCGCTTCATTCACACATCCGGCTGCGCAGACACGACGTGAGCCACTCAGTAAATTTATTCCCACAATAACTTTCTGTTCTCTCATTATTCAGACTGAGTTTATTCTTCCGAGGGGAAATACTTTAAGTGCTGCGAAAAGTTTGTAAAGCCTGGCTCATTGTGGCCAGAATAGTTTATTAAATTAACAAAAGTGAAACTGACGGCCGCATATGGATTGTCATTAACAGAAAATGATTTAGCCTAATATAGCAACACAATCTCACGGCAATTCGTAACTTTTTGATTTAGTGGCTAATTCGTTCGATCTAGTTCGTACAATTTAGTACAATTTGCTCATCCCCCAATGACGGTTGGGTTTAGCGGTGGGGTTAGGTGTCACGCCTCCTTTTTAAAATCGTACAATTTCGTACGACTGAATTCGTACGAATTACCCACTAAACTGACAAAACGTAAAATACTTACGTTTTCTATAGGCTACTCTCAAACTGAGGATTTCACTGTCAGGTTATTTATATTAATATTTTATTAATCAGACCTGTTTGTCAGTTTGTGCGCTGAAGCCTATATGCGGACCTTGTTTTGAACTTCACCTCAAATATTCTTGTTTATGTTGTAGATAACTGACCAACAAAAATACATAAAAAAAATAACCAACAAATGATACCAAACCAAATTCGTTTCAAAAAGGTAATTTTTCAGACATAAATAATATTTCAGAAATGCTTTCAGTTTCTCTGTCTCACTCACGGCAAGGTTAGATGACAGAATGTTTAAGGCCTCAGACAGTTTAGTTTAGTCTGCGTCAAACCTGCAGGAAAATATCAGGCTTTGCTAAAAGGCTGGTTATTTTACCAAGGATTAGGGTCAATAGTGGTAGCCTATTACAGATTTCAAAGAAAAATCTTATTATTAAAAAAGGAAACATAAGCTGGACCACAACAGATCAGATCAATGATATAAGGAAAGATCAAATAATGTAGCCTAGTTTACAGCAAGCATCATGTTTTAGTTATATTGTGCCGTCTGTCATATACAATAGGTCTATTAGTTTTTACTAAAGAAGATATATTTGAGTTTAGCACCAGAACTATTGAAACTATTATGTTTAAAAAAAAAATAACAGCACAGTATCGAGATCGGATCTGTATCGGTTGATACTCAGAATTTTGGTATCAGGATCGGATCTGTATCGGTCGATACTCAGAATTTTGGTATCGGGATCGGATCTGTATCGGTCGATACTCAGAATTTTGGTATCAGGGTCGGATCTGTATCGGTCGATACTCAGAATTTTGGTATCAGGATCGGATCTGTATCGGTCGATACTCAGAATTTTGGTATCAGGATCGGATCTGTATCGGTCGATACTCAGAATTTTGGTATCAGGATCGGATCTGTATCGGTCGATACTCAGAATTTTGGTATCAGGATCGGATCTGTATCGGTCGATACTCAGAATTTTGGTATCGGGATCGGATCTGTATCGGTCGATACTCAGAATTTTGCTATCGGGATCGGATCTGTATCGATCGATACTCAGAATTTTGGTATCAGGATCGGATCTGTATCGGTCGATACTCAGAATTTTGGTATCAGGATCGGATCTGTATCGGTCGATACTCAGAATTTTGGTATCGGGATCGGATCGTTTCCAAAAAAGGTATCTGTGCATCCCTAGCTCTCTTATATACTGATGTAAACAGTATACAGTTTTCTGACAATTTTCTGTATGGGTCTTTTGCACAAAACTAAACAAATACGCTGTTTATAAATCTTAATTTGAACACATATTAAAGGGGACCTAATATGCCCCTTTTTACAAGATGTAAAAGAAGTGTCTGATGTCTTTAGTGTGTGTGTGTGTGTGTGTGTGTGTGTGTGTGTGTGTGCGTGTGTGTGTGTGTGTGTGTGTGTGTGTGTGTGAAGTTTCAGCTTAAAATACCACACAAATAATGTTTTATAGCTCTCTGAAACTGACCCTTTTAGGCTTTGGTCCTGATTGTGGCGTTTTGGTGACTGTCGCTTTAAATTCAAATGAGATTGAGCTTTTTTTAAAGAGGGCGGAGCTACAAATGTGTGTGTGTGTGTGTGTGTGTGTGTGTGTGTGTGTGTGTGTGTGTGTGTGTGTCAGCAGATTCAAAAACAAGACTAACGTCCTATACTAATGAGGGAGAGATGGTCACTAGTGGGCGGGGCTTTCCCCCTCTGATGGCACGTACAAATGGAGAATGTCAATCAAAGTGTTTCTGCAGACTGTTTTAATCAAGTCTGATTATAAAAAATACAATTAAAACATTGTTAGCATTCAAAGCTGCTCATAGTCACACACTGCTGCCACACACCTGTGTTTAAACCCCTTAAAAAGTGATTTTTGCATAATAGGTGCCCTTTAAATTTTAAAATAGATCTTTGAGTCTGTTTCAACTGCTTGCTGTAACCCTCTAGACTCTTATTAAGCAGCGTGTGGCCTGTCGCTGCACAGACTGCTGGGTAATAATTACACACATTGTGGGTTTGTTCAGCTGAATTTAGTTTGTCTGCTCCTCACACACACTCTCCACAACGAAAACACACACATACATACACACACGACGGGATGATTGTCGCCTTTATCCCTCCCAAAGTGTGTGCTGTTGTTCACGTCTGACACAGATGTGCTAATACCATTAGTTACTGCATGTCTGTGCTGAAACTGTGCTTTAAATAACCAGCCTGTGCAAATGTCACTGTGGTAAAGTTTCATATATTGGTAATAGTAAAGTAAGGTCTTATCTGTTTTAGCTATAATACTCTAACTGTTGAAATCTAATATGTTTTTTTATTCAGTTTCATTCATTTATTTTTAATGTTATGCAATTTACTGGTTTTTATCTTGATATATAACATTAAATATAACTTAATATAACTGGCAACGCAGTGGCGCAGTAGGTAGTGCTGTCGCCTCACAGCAAGAAGGTCGCTAGTTCGAGCCTCGGCTTGGTCAGTTTCTGTGTGGAGTTTGCATGTTCTCCCCGTGTTCGCGTGGGTTTCCTCCGGGTGCTCCGGTTTCCCCCACAGTCCAAAGACATGTGGTACAGGTGAATTGAGTAGGCTAAATTAGTGCGTCCGTAGTGAATGAGTGTGTATGGATGTTTCCCAGAGATGAGTTGCAGCTGGAAGGGCATCCGCTGCGTAAAACATGTGCTGGATAAGTTGGCGGTTCATTCCACTGTGGGGACCCCAGATTAATAAAGGGACTAAGTCGAAAATGAATGAATAACTGTCTAATATATAATTAATATATCATATATCATGACAATAGCAGTCAGTGACATTAAGAATGGCAATTAACAATTGGCATCAAACAATTATCTCCCATAACAGAATAAATAAACAGTAGGAAGAAGAATACCTATAAAAGAGTGCACATTAAGCATTTAGATGCAGCTTATTATTATAAGGAAATAATATAGGGGCAGCACGGTGGCGTAGTGGGTAACACAATCGCCTCACAGCAAGAAGGTCGCTGGTTCGAGTCCTGGCTGGGTCAGTTGGCATTTCTGTGCGGAGTTTGCATGTTCTCCTCGTGTTGGTGTGGGTTTCGTCCTGGTGCTCCAGTATCTCCCACAAGTCCAAACACATGCGCTATAGGGGAATTGGGTAAGCTAAATTGTCTGTAGTGTATGTGTGTGAATGAGAATGTATGGATGTTTCCCAGAGATGGGTTGCAGCTGGAAGGGCATCCGCTGAGTAAAACATGCTGGATAAGTTGGCGGTTCATTCCGCTGTGGCGACCCCTGATTATTAAAGGGACTAATTATTTTTTTTTAAGATCAGTTAATACAATTGCAGTTCTCCATTATTTGTTGATGGAAGGTCATTATGTTAAGAGATGCAACGTCTGCACAAGTATTTTTCTCTTTTTTTTTCTTCGTTATACAGTAAATAATTTTTAGGGGGTTATAATAATAATTATTGTTGTTATTATTAAATGAACTTTTGCTAATTAATAATAAAGCATTAGAAATTTTAATGAAAACTTAAAAACAAAAAGCAGATTTGAAGTGTTAACTTTAATAGTAATACATTTTACTTGTAACACTTTCTCATCCCCAGAATGCTATTATGTGTGGTTTATTTAATTTCGAGAGGAGCGTGTGCTTATGATTGAACACAGCTAGACTCGCATTAGCTACACGATCCACCAATCAGTCAATTCCTAACTCACCCTAAATAACCAGAAGTTCTTACCCGAGTATCTTTGTTTTGAAGAATCCCCCCCTTCCACCCTTACTCCTCCTCGCTTTCTAGACAGGGCAGCATGGTGGCCCAGTGGTTAGCACTGTTGCCTCACAGCAAAGACATCACCGGTTCAAGTCTTTACCAGGCCAGCTGACGTTTCTGTGTGGCGTTTACATGTTCTCCCTGTGCTTGCGTGGGTTTCCCCCGGTTTCTTCCCACAGTCCAAACACACGCGACATAAGTGAATTAAACAAATCGTATTGGCACTATAGACGAGTTCTAGCCAGCAGGATATTTCCACAGTAATCCATCATTTGTCACTTGATGGAACAGGGGAGTTCTCGAGATCTACCTCTCGCCCTGCAAACGGTTGGGTCTCAAGGATCTTATGAGCTCAGGGCTCTCTCCCGGGTCACCATGCCAAATACGCTTTATTATCAATCATCAGGTAAGGGTGAATAGGGTATATTTCGAGCTAGTGTTGTTGCCATACTGATAAACATCCGGTGACTGGTTATTGTGAGTTTTTTTTCCATTTTATACCATTCCTTTTACAGCATCGATGTTGTAATGTTATTAAAATACAATCAGTTAAACAGACTTTGGCATTTGTTCAGTTGCTCAAGCGTAAAACGAGACAAAAAGCCGTTTACTCGCACGCCCCCGTCAGGCTAGCGCAGAAGCTCCATTGAATATACTGGGGTAAAATAAATGCTCATATTATAAAGACATGACGGGGAAAATGTAATTTAATGCAGTGCTTCTTGTACAATCTGAGACCCACTTTATAGCGGATATCACTCAGCCAGTGGAGATCGCTGATTTGTAAAGAAAACAGACCTTAAACGCGCAGATTTTGCAATGGTATACAATTTACCAGAAGTGCTTAACCCAATACTGACAAATTAAAAGTCCTATTAGCATACTTTGGCATATACCCTATTCTTGAAAAAACAAAACAGTCAATAATAGATTAACTCTGTTTGTGTTTGGGATTTTATTTCTGACTCGGTCTATAAATGATCATGAATGTGTAGTATTCTTTAGTCTTATGGTCATCTGTCTATTAAGCTACTAAGTACGACCTCCAAAGACTACGTCGAATAGTTCGGACTGCTGAGCGAATCACTGGTACAACCCTTCCTACTCCCCAAGAACTGTACTTATCCAGAGCGAGCAGAAGGGCTGCCAAAATCACTCTGGACCCCTCACACCCAGCACACTGCCTCTTTGAACTTTTACCTTCTGGTCGACGCTACAGAGCACTGCGCACCAGAACAGCCCGACACAGAAACAGTTTCTTCCCTCAGGCAATCCATCTCATGAACACTTGATGATAATAATTGTGGAACCAACATCACTACTTGCTATACACTTTTATACACATATACACTTATTTAACAACACACTTTACATGCCAATTTGCACATAACAGCTGCACATATAACGTTGTATATAGTAATAAACATGTACATACACTTGTCAATCTGTATATTTGCACTCACTACTTAATTCTATTTTTTTAAATATATTTATGATCTGTTTTTTGTCCTGTCTCTGTAATCCTGTTGCACTGTAGAAGCTCTGTCACCAAAACAAATTCCTCGTATGTGTGAACATACCTGGCAATAAAGCTCTTTCTGATTCTGATTCTATAATAATTTTTTGTGTTTATTCACAGGCCTCTTCCTGAAGATGGTGATTTAGATGGACTCACTGACAACTGTAAGTTCTCTAGTGCTTCTGATTCATGTGTTTTTAACAAGTTGAGATCATTCAAGCTGAAAGTTAAACTGATTGTTGTTATTGTTGAACTTTATAATAACTTTAGCTTTTAGCATGATGACCATACAAACCATTTGACTAGCTATTTTGCATGATACTATTCAGCTTAACTAGGTTAATTAGCCAATTTTGGTTCAGTGGTTTGTTCTGTAGCCAGTCAAAAATATATATTTATTAAGGGGACGAATATTATTGAGCTTTTATTACTTTTAATCCAGTCAAACTAAAGACAATAAGACTGTCTCTAGATTAAAAATATAATAGGAAATACTATAAAGAATGACTTTGCTCTGTTAAACATCATGTGGGAAATATTAGATTAAAAAAAATATAGAAATGTCACAGCTCGTCTAATTATTTTGTCTGTAAATGACACTAAAATAGCACTGCTGTCCTCTGCTTCAGGAGTGTTTTTTCTGAATATAGGCTGAAGAAACTTAATGAAAAAGCATTTCAGAAGTAAAAAGTGTGGGATTTTATTTCATATCTCTCTCATTAAAATACACATGAAATCAAAACCAACCATATTGATTTAGTTAGCTCACATTGCTAGATTTGAGGTGAACTATTCATCTGAGCGTGTCATTAAGAAAAAAAAAAATGGTCGCCCTTGTAATCTTTAATTGAAATCTGAATATGCGCTTCCTGTTTGTTTTCAGTTAAATTCTCAGATTAGGTCTGTCTGAGGTTTTGGGCGTGGCTAACATACTTAACCACGCCCCTCCAGCTGTCACTTTTGTCACAACAGAAATGGTGAGCAGGAGGAGTCTGTTAGGTTGTAATAACTTTTCCTCATCTTTCTGAATGAAATGCCTACTTAACTACATCCAATCAGCTCGCAGTAGAAAAAAAACAAGCCACGCCCACAGTTTTCTCATGTAATATTTATATTAAATATATAATCTCATTTAAATAATAACTGCATCACTATACGAAAAAAAACAGCTGCAGCTTCTGGTTCATGCAGACTTTAATATGTGTAATGTTTTCAGCTCATCACGGCGCTCTGACGGTGGATCATGTGGACTCTGTCAGACAGAAGCGCCGCACGCTGATCGCTCCCGATATAAACCTGTCGCTGGACAAAAGCGAAGGTTCAGTCCTTTCTGATGACTTTCTGGAAACTCCAGATGATTTGGACATAAACGTGGACGACATCGAGACGCCAGACGACGACTCTCTTGGCTCCGCCAACAACGGCACCGAGCTGGAATGGGAAGGTCAGTCGCTTCCACTGCTGGATAGTACCTATTTTTACTTCACTATTGTGCTTAAGTAATTTTTTTTAGTATCTGGTTGTCTTAACTTTAAAGTCTGCATGAAAAGGAAGTTGATTCTTTTATTGAGTTTAAGTTGAGACTTTTATTTCAATATGTTAATGCATCTAAAATGGCTTTATGCACAGGCACTTTTCATTTTGAATAAGCCTGCTCAGGCTATTCTGCCATTATAAACTCACCACGCAAAATAAGCATTGTATGTTTTGATTTCACACAGACTTTAAAATCTTAAACTGTTTGGTAACCATGGTAATTTAAAAAATATTCCATTCCGATTGGAAATATGTCATCGTATTGAAATAAAAGTCTGCAGCAGCTTCCAGTTCACACTGACTTTAAGTACATTAAAAGTGAAGTACACTCACAGGCCACTTTATTAGGTACACCTTACTAGTATCAGGTTGGACTCTCTTTTGCCTTCAGAACTGCCTTAATACTTCATGGCATAGATTCAACAGGGTACTGGAAATATTCCTCAGAGACTTTGCTCCATATTGACATGATAGCATCACACAGTTACTGCAGATTTGTCGGCTGCACATCCATGATGAGAATCTCCCGTTCCACCACATCCCAAAGGTGCTCTATTGGATTGAGCTCTGGTGACTGTGGTGGCCATTTGAGTACAGTGAACTCATTGTCATGTTCAAGAAACCAGTCTGAGATGATTCACGCTTTATGACATGGTGCGTTATCCTGCTGGAAGTAGCCATCAGTAGATGTGGTCATAAAGGGATGGACATGGTCAGCAGCAATACTCAGGTAGGCTGTGGTGTTGACATGATGCTCAAATGGTACTAATGACTGTATGAACATGGCTCCAATATCACATTGTAAGAGTTCAGCTGTCATAATGTCAGACTGAGCGTCAATAAACACCCCCGGGTTTGACATCATTCACCCGTGACACTATCCCGCGTTCTGAAATGATTCCTCACAGCAAACGTAAACAATCTGTAGCGGCATTTTTGCACACAGTGTGTCTCAATAATAAAACCAGGAAGATAAAAAACTGTTTGGACATTTATTTTTTAAATTTATTTATTTATTTATTTATTTATACAGGGACAATGTACAACATGACATGTTGTGCCAGAGTTAGCTATAAAGCTAATTTACATCTGCAGTCCCTGGGCAGGAAGTTGTAACAAATTTAACAGTAAAAAATAATACAATATACACTTACAGTACAATAAATACAATACATCATTGTCAATAAAATCAAATCAGTGGCTGCATATCTGATTTTGTTTAAGCCAAATTTTAAGAACAATTTAAAACTGATTAAAAGTGGTACTCTCTCTGATATACACTGGTATTTTATTCCATCTTTCTGCTGCTTTAACTGAAAAAAACTTATTGTCCAAAAGCAGTTCTCCTAAGCTTAACCGAACAATCACCTCTAACCGATGACCTAGTCTGTCTTATATTCTCCTTGCTGACAATCACACATTGTTTAAGGGGTGGTGGTGCAAGATCATTAAATATTTTATACATTAAACACACATCAACATAAAATAAAAAACTGTCGAATGTTAGTAATTTATGTTGTGCAATACAGTTACAATGATGATAGCTCCTTGGCTTTTTAGCTAAAATTTTAACAGTTTGTTTATATATAACATACAATGGTTTTAATGTTGTAATGTTCGTGTGGGACCAGCTTGTAGCACAATAAGATAAGTGAGGGAAAATCATTGCATTCATAAAAAGTTTAGCATTTCCCTGCGGTCATTTGAATTGTCGCACCGGATTGTTTCATCAGATTCGGAGCTCCTATTGGTTCTTGGATTGACGCTCATCACAGCTGTTGTCATACTGCAGGAAAGTGTCTGAAATCTTCTAACACTGCCAGAACTTCATCAGAGGAAAATATGATGACAACTGGCATTAATCAGCTGTCTGTGAACATGTCAAAGATCACAGATTTTAGCCTAGGATTTCAGGAATCTTTTAGGATTTCCTAAATTTGTCTTAATGACAAAATCGTCGCTGAAATCTCACAGTGTGAGCAGGGATTAAAAAAAACCTTCTCCTGTATTTTGAGTTTGGACTCCAATATCTTGGTCAACCACTAGGTCAGTACAGCAGCTTTAAGTAAAATTGCAAAACAGGACTATCTACTTCTACTGGAATAGTTTATTATTTCCTCCACCACTGATCGATTTGACCAAGCAAACGCAGACCGTATTGCACTTTTGTGGCTCAGGAGATTTTTCTTCATGTTTTGGTACAGATGACACTCCGGTGGCGAGTGCGAAGGGTCCGGGTGGAGATGATGGCGACGGGACGGGGCGTCTGTGGAGAAGTGTGATCATCGGGGATCAGGAACACAGGATAGACATGCAGGCGATCAGACCGTACCTGCGCGTCGTCACACATGGAGGTCAGTGTTCTTGTACCTGCTCATCTCAACATACAATGTAAAACTACACTCATTTACCCACAGAATATAACCTTCGAGGACAACTTAATACACAAGTACACTTCATTATGGGCGAATCAGATTTTTTTGTCCACATGTGACTCAGATCAGTGAGATCAGTGAGATCTTTATAACATTCTTTTCAGGATTTTCACCTTTAATTGATATTACAGTTGAGAGTATTGACAGGAAAGTGTGGGGAGCAGAGAGAGGGTAAGGATCGGCGTAGGACCACGAGGTGGGAATCGAACTCAGGTCGCCGTGAGCACCGGAGTGCATGTGTCGACACACTAACCACTACACCACTGGTGCCGACTCAGAACTGTTTTTGTCTTGACAGTGTGAACAGCCCAAAATGCATGAAATCTGATCTTTTCAATTAAGAATTGGGCTACAAATATATGTAGTATTAAATCAGACACAGATCTGGTGTTTTGCAGTGCGACCGCAGTGTAAACGGTTATCATGTGACTTTTACATAATCTTTGAGCGACGTGCGTCATCATTCTGTGCTGCAGACATCATCTACTCCTCTGCAGCATAGTAGAATAGCACACAGGGCGATTACTTTACCACAGAAAGTTGGTTGTTCATTTTGAAAAAGGCAAAACTGATGCTTGTTAACCAATCTGGTTAACATTGGGGCACGGGTTGAACGCGAAGCTGAAGAGCGTCAGGAGGTGTTGCGGATAGGGGATCCATGTGAAAAGGAGGAACACTTTCATTTTAAGTATGACCTTTCTCTCCGGGAGAAAAAATGGCAGGTGCTCAAGCACCCAAACCCCCTTCTGCACGTGTCTGTTGTTTATAACGAAGAAAAATTAAATAACGCTGCAAAACAGAGATAAACCAACTTAACAGTTCTGTCTGCAGCTGCTCATTAACCCTTGATCAGAAAGACGCGCACCACGGTTGTCATAAATCACCAATGATCAGTGTTTTCAATCACAACAGACTTATTTTAGGTTTCAAATGCTGAAATACACATTAGTAGTAGCAGAAAGACCCTTTACAGTTCATGAAATTCATCACGGTTGTCTGTGAAAAGGGCAATAATCATATAAGCATGATCTGACAACATGCTTGCTACATACTGTACACACACTGTGTGCATAATCAGACATTTTGTTTTGTCCATTCCTGTACTTTTGCGCATGCAGGTCAGTTCGGGACGATGATCTGTTCACACAGCAAATCTGATATTGGTCACATTTATAAGGGCAGTGTGAACAGCTATGCAAAAAAACAGATCTGAGAAAAAATCTGATTTCAGCACTAAGCCTTGCAGTGTGAACGTAGCCGTAGACATCACCTATATGCTATCTAACTGCAGTTTAACTATGCTTATATATAATAACTTTAACTGTTAAAAGCTGTTAGTTACTAGTTAATTTAATTAGCAACTAATAAAGTTATGGTAACGAAAACTTTTCTGATTTTGATTGTAATGCAATAATGTGCACCTTTTTTAAAAGCTGCTTTGAAATAATAACTATTGTGTGAAAAGCGCTATATGAGCAGTTTTACAATTTTTAGAAAACATTTTGAGGTCAATATTATTAAGCAATATTTTTTTCGATCGTCTACAGCAGTGGTTCTCAAACTGGGGGTCGCGACCCCTGCAGGGGTCGCAGAATAATTTCAAGAGGTCGCGAGAGTGATTTAAAAATTGTGTAATTTTCAGTGATTATAATATATATTTTTCAGTATTACAAGTGAAAGCTACTATTTTCTGATTTTTAAAAGATATTACTGATGAATTCATAAAGTATTTAGGACACATTCAGGCAGAATGCATCTTTGTACTTGAAACGCAGCGCTCAGGAACAGTTTAAAACTGTTGTCATGTCAACTTGCTGCAGTAAACAAAGCCGGCAACGCTTGTCCCGCCTTCGCTCTCTTCTTATTGGCCCACTGCGCTAGACTGAATCATTCAGTCAACGCCTTCTGCCTTCAGATGACAGGAGATACAACCGTGAAAATGTAACGCGCTGAAGATGAGAGAATGAAAACAACACTGACAGATTTAGATTTAGAAACCAGCTAAAGCTACAAATAATGGCACGTCTGATTACTGATCATGTGCTGAATGTTAATCCGCCATCTACACTTTTCAAAGAGTGGATAAGCCTTACATTGGCTTCAAGTCTGCCATGAAAATAACTAAAGCGTTCCTGTAAAGTCTGTGGGACGGAACTTTCAGGTAACAGTTTGCCACATCTACACATTTTAAGCACGATAGGTTCTGTTTAATCCTTTATTTAATGGCCAGACGCTGTCAGCCATGCAAGTGGCAGCTATATGTAAAATTTAACACCACATACACCATCGCAAAAGGACTTGCACTGACTAAGATTAAACTAATATTGCAGCTCATGAAAAGACCGGTATTGCAATTAAAATGATGTAAAAAAATAAACAGGTATATGTCAAAAGCATCTGTGCAATATCAGACACAGCACAGTTAACGTATTGGTAACAGATTCATTAATAAATTCATGTCAAGCAGTCCGTGCAGGGCCGGTGAGCGGTTCGTCCGTGTAACTTTTGGTCACTCAATTATGCTATAAAAATGTGTTTTCTTGTGATAACGGGATTTCATTGAGACATATTTTCCTCACGCATGCCTATATATATTTTGCTTGTTAGTCTTGATTAGTGTTGATATCAAATGCAATAAATCTGTTTATAAAACTTAAAATAAGTTATTTTTATTGTTTGTATTTGCTTTGGTAGTGGGGGGTCGCGAGTTCTTGACGATCTTGCATTGGGGGTCGCTGGCTTAAAAGTTTGAGAACTACTGGTCTACAGAACAAACCACTGTTATACACTAGCTATGTTTCCATTCAAAAATGCGACTGAACTTTATACGCAAAACTGGATTATCGCAATAAAGACGTGTGAATAAAGCAGCGTTTCCATCCAACGAGTCAAAGCGAACAAAATCGTCACTTACTGATTAACTGGCACCAAATATCAACAGTAAAAACTGAATTTACTGCGGTAGGAGAAGCTGCGTCAATCTTTTCTTCATCTAATAAACGACTTGCGCCTCAGAAGGCAGTCCTGACACAGTGAACACGCGGTGGCATTTGAAGGTGTCATACGCGGAGCACAGACGCTGTTGATTCTGGAGGTCATTAATATAATAACACTAAACAGTAAGGCGTTTTAGAATGAGCAAAACAACAGTTGAGATGGTTTACAGTGTGCTCAGCCTGCTGGTTTGTCCATTCACACGCATTTTCCTCATCACATGATCTCTTATAACAAAATCACATGACCTTTAATGCGCATACTGAAATTTGTGCGGTAAAAGTGTCTCCATCGTAGTGTATGCGCATCTTTTCTTATCGAATAAAAAGTTTATCCTACTCAGTCATGCGCAGAAGTTTTTTTATCCGTATTTTCAAAATTGATGCGCATCATGGCGTTTCCATCAACCTTTTTTTTTTAATGCGCATATGCAAAATGTGCATAAAAATAGGTGGATGGAAACATAGCTAATGACTTGCCTAATTACCCTAACTTGCCTAATTAACCTAGTTAAGCCTTTAAATGTTACTTTAACCTGGATACTAGTATCATGAAAAATATCTAGTCAAATATTATTTACTGTCATCATGGAAAAGATCAAAGAAATCAGTTACTAGAAATGAGTTACTAAAACTATTATGATTAGAAATGTTGAAAACAATCAAGTCAGGGTAATTAGGCAAGTCATTGTATAACAGTGGTTTGTTCTGTAGATAATCGAAACAAATATTACTTAAGGGGGCTAATAATATCGACCACTACTTTTATTCTAGCCAAAATAAAACAAATAAGACTTTCTCCAGAAGAAAAAATATTATAAGACATACTGTGAAAAACTGCTCGCACTGTTAAACATCATTTGGGAAATATTTCTACTAAAAATTCACAGGAGGAGAGTGAATAACTTTGGCTTTAATTGTATATATGAAATCCAAGGTCATTTGTATAGAAACAGAAGAGATTCATGAACATGGAAACTATTAACCTTGAATTTCTCTCTGGTGTTGACAGGTTATTATGGTGAAGGGCTGAACGCCATCATTGTGTTTGCGGCCTGTTTCCTGCCTGACAGCAGCTGCGCAGACTACAACTACATCATGGAGAATCTCTTCCTGTAAGACACAAACACAACATTCAGTGTGTTCATATGGTAAAAGAAGTGTGCTGAGCATTTGCACTCAAAATAACACAGACTAATGTGTCTTCAAGAGACTAGAAGTGAACAAAGATGCCTTTAAAAAAAAATTCATTCATTTTCCTTCGGCTTAGTCCCTTATTTATCAGCGGTCACCACAGCGGAATGAACCGCCAACTATTCCAGAATTTGTTTTGCGCAATGGATGCCCTTCCAGCCACAACCTAGTACTGGAAAACATCCATACACTCTCACATTCACACACACTCATACACTACGGCCAATTTAGTTAATCAATTCCCCTATAGTGCATGTGTTTGGACTGTGGGGGAAACTGGAGCACCCGGAGGAAACCCACGCCAACACGGGGAGAACATGCAAACTCCACACAGAAATGACAACTGACCAGCTGGGACTCGAACCAGCCACCTTCTTGCTGTGAGGCGACAGTGCTAACCAATGTGAACTCCTCATAATAATAATAATAATAATAATAATAATAATAATAATATATATTTACTTTTTTTTATTATTATATATGAGTGAACCAGATCAGAATCAAGTTTTGAGTTAAACATTTTCAAATATTATTTACTGTAATTTTGAGCTTAGCAGTTTCTTTGTTTGTTTTATTACTCCAGCCAAACTGAACAAAATGAGAAAAAGATTATAGGAAATACTGTGAAAAAATAATTTAAATAATAGTCAAATAATTTTGGCTTTAACTGTATATTCTATCACAGGATATATGTTTCATATTATTTTTATTTTTTTTAATTAATTTATTTTTATTTTGTAATTATATTGTAAGTTTAATAATATAAATAATTCTGGAAAAACTAAACACATTGATAAACACAAATGAGAAATGTTTTTAAATGAAAATGTAATTTAATAACATATATGATATGCAATGATATTTCTGTGTGATTTTTGTATGTGTATGATTTGTTTTATTGTTCTTTTTTTTCCAGGAATGATGCAATAAGTTGTACAATAAGCCCGTCATTTAGAATGATAGAAAAGAAACGTTCCTTTTAAAATGTGTATTCATCAAATGATTATGAAAATGCTGAAAAAAGACATAAAGCAGCACATTAGTCGAAAATAAATACATTAAAAAATCAACCTATCAGATGCTGAAGACTGGACTATTCATTTATTCATTCATTTTCCTTCGGCTTAGTCCCTTATTTATCAGGGGTCGCCACGGTGGAATGAACCACCAACTATTCCAGCATATGTTTTACGCAGCGGATGCCTTTCCAGCTGCAACCCAGTAATGGGAAACACCCATTCACACACACACTCATACACTACGGCCAATTTTGCTTACCCAATACATTCAATAGCACATGTGTCTGGACTGTGTAGGAACCCACGCAAACACGGGGAGAACATGCAAACTCCACACAGAAATGCCAACTGGCCCAGCAAGGACTCGAACCAGTGACCTTCTTGCTGTGAGGCCACAGTGCTAACTACTGAGCCACCGAGCCACCAAGACTGGACTAATGATGCTGAAAATTCAGCTTTACATCCCAAAAATAGATTGTATTTTAAAAGACATTCAAAATGTAATTAGAACTTTAAAATGTGAATGTTAATATTCAATTGTAATAACTTTTCACAATAGTGTTGTTTCTATCGTCAGTGAAGAACACTCAAAAGTTTTGATAAAGCAGCTAATTTACAGCCTCATGCTTTATTTCTCTTGAAATAAGAGTTCTACTAGAATGCATAACTGAGCGATTATCCAACATTATGGACGTGACACTTGCAGTAAAAACTCAAAACACACGTAGAAAGCATGTGCTAACATTATACTGAAACATCTGTTTATATCTTCCACACAACAAGTTCTGGGATCAGAAAAATATCAGTCTGTAAACATGTTTTATATTTTAAATGAGGGAAATAAACATCAGTGTTGCCAGATTTAGCTGATTCCAGCCCGAAAGCTGTCGAAAAACTGCTGAAAACCAAAAAGGCCGCCCAACACTCAATACACTATAATAACCTGGCTTGAGGCTGAGGGGTGGGGTAGGGTGGAGATGGGGGCATTGAGATCGTGTCGGGGAGGAGATCACAAGCGTTTCTTCACTGTTCTAAGTGTATGTATGCGAAGAACGGGGACTAAGGCATCTCTTTGGGAGATCAAAACGGGTTTATAAGGGCAGACCGGGGCTGGCGGGCACGCCGTTGCAAAACCGCCCATTTTCACTGTCATTTTTTACCTGCATAAATAAATTCAAAACCTGATAAACATAAATTCAACACAGATAAACATGCGTTATAAATGTGACCAAAAAAGTCTGAGTTTACAGTCTACAACATACTTTGTAGAAATTCTGTGAATTGAACTGCACAACCTGAAAAAAACAATGCTAATCTAAAGGATAAGAGTTGACTGACATCAGAACAACCATGACTGATTTTATTTTATCTGACATTTTATAAGGGAAAAAGCTTCAGGATGGATGTGAAATTCTCTCTGTTATGGATGTGATGGATGTGAAATCGGCACTTGTGTGACTTTGGTAAATCAAATATAATAGTTTGAAAACACTGACAGACATTTTAGAGTATTTCTAAAGTACTGTAAAATACAAGCCTACACAAAAAAACCTAGAAAGGGTTTCGGTGTTTTGGTAAAAACTTAATTATTTTCATGGCAAAGTTGACATTTGTATGGGATTGCTCATCTTTAATTTGAGTTGTATTACTGTATGTGTGCAGGTACGTGATCAGTAGTTTGGAGCTGCTGGTTGCAGAGGACTATATGATCATCTATCTGAACGGAGCCACGCCACGCAGGAGAATGCCAGGCATCAGCTGGTTAAAGAGATGCTACCAGATGATCGAAAGACGGTACACACACACATGCATGAGCAACACTGAGACAGAGCTGATTCTTCATTAAAGGAGACCTATTATGCAAAAATGACTTTTATATGGGGTTTAAACACAGGTGTGTGGCAGCAGTGTGTGAATATAAGCAGCTTCTAATAGTACAAATGTATTAACTTTATCGTTTATAATCAGACTTGATAAAAACAGTCTGCAGAAACACTTTGATTCTCCATTTGTACGTGTCATCAGAGGGGGAAGCCCCGCCCACTAGTGACCATCTCTCCCTCATTAGCATAGGATGTTAGTCTTGTTTTGAATCTGCCACTAGGCTGACACACAGGCATGTGTAGCTCCGCCCTCTTTTTAAAAGAGACCAATCTTATTTGAATTTAAAGCGACAGTTGCCAAAACACCACAATCAGGACCAAAGCATAAAAGGGTCATTTTCAGAGAGCTATTAAACATTATGTGTGTGGTTATTTTGAGCTGAAGCTTCACACACACTCTAGAGACACCAGAGACTTATTTTACAGCTTGCAAAATGGGGCATAATAGATTCCTCTTCATTTAATTACAATTTGAATGATGTAATAGGTAGTAAATAATAATTTACCCAAGACTTGACCCACGTTTTTGGTTTTTGATGTAGGATTTGACAATAATTGTGTTAAGATGATAATATTGAGTGTCTTTATTCTGTGATCCTCCAGGTTAAGGAAGAATCTGAAATGTCTGATCATTGCACATCCCACCTGGTTCATCCGCACGGTTCTGGCCATCTCACGGCCATTCGTCAAGTAAGAAAACTGCAAATGTGTATTATCATAATCACATACAGGACACTGGCGGTCAAATTCTAGAATAATTCAGATCTCTTAACACTTCTCCACTCCTCATTCAGGCTCATGCTCTTTAGGGACCACAGGCAACAAAATATATCTATCTATAGTTTTTTTAATAAATGGAATCGTTCATTAATGTATCTACTCTACATATGAGCACTCTTTGGATGATTTATATATGTACAGTCAATCCTGAAATTATTCATATGTAGTGTATATATGTTTTATTTTAATAAGCAGCAGCTTGCTCTTCGCAACTCTCACATGGTCGCCCACTGAAGCCAAGCAGGGCTGCGCCTGGTCAGTACCTGGATGGAAGACCACATGGGAAATCCTAGCACTAGGTTATTGCCAGATGTGGTGTGTGTGAGACCAGCAGGGGGTGCTCTGGGTCTGTGTGGGTCCTAATGCCCTAGTTAGTATATTGACAGGGACTCTATACTGCTCAGTAAGCACCGTCTTTCGGATGAGACGTTAATCCGAGGTCCTGACTCTCTGTGGTTATTAAAAATCCAGGATGTCCTTTGAAAAAGAGTAAGGGTGTAACCCCGGTGTCCTGGCCAAATTTGCCCACTGGCCTCTGTCCATCATGACCCCATAACCATCCCCATATCATAGCTTGCTTCATCACTTTGTCTCCTCTCCACCAAAAAGCTGGTGTGTGGTTTGCAAACTGGTGTGATGTGGCTGCCGTCGCATCATCCAGGTGGATGCTTCACACTGGTGGTGGATGAGGAGATTCCCTCCAAAAATGTGTAAAACACTTTGAATGTCCAGAAAAGCGCTATATAAATGTGAGGAATTATTATTATTATTATTATTATTATTATTATTATTATTATTATTTCCACTCCCCATTTAGGCATATATATATATATATATATATATATATATATATATATATATATATATATATATATATATATATATATATATATATATATATATATATATATATATATATATGTATGTATGTGTGTGTGTGTGTGTGTATATCTGTAGATGTATAGATATATATATATATATATATATATATATATATATATATATATATATAGATAGATAGATAGATAGATAGATAGATAGATAGATAGATAGATAGATAGATAGATAGATAGATAGATAGATAGATAGATAGATAGATAGATAGATAGATATATATAGATATGTATGTGTATATATATATATATATATATATATATATATATATATATATATGTATATATATATATATATATGTATATATGTGTGTGTGTATGTATGTATATATGTGTGTGTATATATATATATATATATATATATATATATATATATATATATATATATATATATATATATATATATATATATATATATATATATATATATATATATATATATATATATATTATATATACATATATAGATAGATATGTATACATATATATAGATAGATATGTATGTGTGTATATATAGATGTATGTATATATATATATATATATATATATATATATATATATATATATATATATATATATATATATATATATATATGTATGTGTGTGTATGTATATGTATGTATGTACAGTCAATCCTAAAATTATTCATGCCCCTGGCAAATTCAAACTGTAAAATAGTGTATATATATTTTATTTATTTATTTTTGGTAACACTTTAGTTTAACACTTTAGTTTAAGTAACAAATCACAGCATTTACTACTGGCTTAAGATATTAACTGTTTATTAGATCTTATCTTACATTCCTAATCCTAAACCCAACTACTACCTTATTAACTATTAATAAGCAGATAATTAGTAGATTATTAAGCTAAAAGTCTTGTACAGTACATTAACACATAGTGTGGCCATATTTTTACATATGATATCATACAAAAACAGGTTTTTATGCAAAAATTCACTTCATAAAAGACTCAGAATTCTGACTTTCATTCATGAGGATAACATGGATAATTTGACATGGTTTAGTGTAAGAGGTTTGTCCATTTAAAGTCTAATATTTTCATTTTCACCAGTAGATGGCTGCAGAGCTCCACTATTTGCTATTTGACAAACTTAAGGTTATCTTCAAGTTTTCATTCGGTTGGATTCATACAGTATCTCAACAGAAATCATAATTAGAGTAATAAAAATGACTTTTCTTCTGAAGACTGAAGTCATGGGATTTTGTTTATTTATAAAAATGCAGAACCATTTTATTTACTTTGTTGACAGAGCGCCGCTTCATTTCTGCCTATTGTTTCTGATATTAATGAGTTTTAGTTTTTTTTTTTGTGATCAAATTTTTATTGAACAGTTGAAAATAATCTTGCATGCATAGTTATAGACGAGGATACCAACCAACTGCGTTTTCTATTATTACCCCAACCCACCCCTGGTGAAAATAATAAATAATTAACTAAAAAAGGAAATAAATCAGAGCAAAAAACAAAAAGAGAGAATAATAATAATAGTTTAAAAAAAAGGTAGAATACCTACATAAATAAATAAATTAACCTCTGCATTTAACTTCTTACAATATCACTTTTAACAAAGGTAGATAAACTTTCTTTAGACTTTTACACGTAGGTTAAATAAAATACAAAGAGAAAAATCACAATAGCAGATCTTTTATCTTGGTTATTGCACATATCCCTGAAGTATTAGCTTTTCTAGAAGCACCATGCATCCTTGCCACAGACAGTTCCATATTTGTGATGTCCAAGAACATATACATCCAG
This sequence comes from Danio aesculapii, assembly GCF_903798145.1. NCBI lineage: Eukaryota > Metazoa > Chordata > Actinopteri > Cypriniformes > Danionidae > Danio > Danio aesculapii. The sequence goes on from NC_079436.1 coordinate 55,826,690, forward strand.
TGTTAGCGGTCCAGGGAGTGTGGAGGCTGCCAACGTAAAGCTAACATTTTTTTAGCTGCTGTTAGAGCAGAAAATAATTTCTTTTTCTGAACTAAAGAAAAGTCAAAGGAGGAATCATTATTTAAAAGGAAAAGCTTAGGACAACCAGTATTCCAGTGTCCTTCAAGGTCAGTGACACATTATCCCAAAAGTTAATTACTTCAGGATAATCCCAAAACATTTGTTTGTATGTACCTATGACATCTCTGAGCAGAAATTACAATTGGGAGAAGATGTTAGTTTCATTAAGTGATGCTTCCTAGGAATGAAGTCAATTCTTTCAATCATTTTGTAATGAATTAGCTGATGATTAGGGTTCTTTGAGGTAAGTTTAAAGCAGGGGTCACCAATCTCAGTCCAGGGGCGCCGATGTCCCTGCAGAGTTTAGCTCCAACTTGCCTTAACACACCTGCCTGGATGTTTCAAGTATACCTAGTAAGACCTTGATTAGCTTGTTCAGGTGTGTTTGATTACAGTTGGAGCTAAAATCTGTAGGGCACCGGCCCTCCAGGAACAAGTTTGGTGACCCCTGGTTTAAAGTTAGTCCATTTACCCCTGGTTTCACGAACAAGGTTTAAGACTAGTCAAGATTAAATTGCATGTTTGAGCTGTCTCAACTCAAAATAACTTGAAGTGAGATGTCCTAAAATACGCCAGTGTCATTTTTTGTCTCCAGGTGCACATCAGTAATATATTTTTCTAAGGCCATTTTAATTAATGTGGTTTAAATAGCCTAATTTAACTAAGGCCTAGGCTTAATCTAAACCCTGTTTGTGAAACTGGGCCATAGAGTCCCAACATAAGCCATCAACATTTGTAGAAGAGTTTGTGTCACACAATTCTTTATGCCGGATGTTCATAATTGCTAATTTTTTGTGTGATGCCTCTAAAAATTAAAAAGATACAGAGCAGATACTAGACCTTTCGTATTTACTTGTAATGTCAAAGTACTGTGAATTCTAATGGAGGGAATGTTTACTCCCCACGGGACACCATAAGCTTTCATTGCAGATCAAAAGATGTCCCTGGAAGATTTTATTGTGCCTTCAGATCACTAAAGGAGCGCATGCCGTCTTCCCCCTAAATGTCTGCTAAAGTGTGAATGCCTCTGTCGCTCCACTCTGGGAAAATAAAAGGCTTATTTTCTGTGAGAAGTCCTTGATTATGAAATATAGGGTTATGGGAATGCCATTTAATATTCATCCACTCATTCATTCATTTTCTTTTTGGCTTAATTCCTTTATTAATCTGGGGTCGCCACAGTGGAATGAACCGCCAACTTATTCAGCATATGTTTTACGCAGCAGATGCTCTTCCAGCCGCAACCCAGTTCTGGGAAACACCAATACACACTCATTCTCACACACACTCAAACACAGTTCCCCTATAGCGCATGTGTTTGAACTGTGGGGGAAACCGGGGCACCCGGAGGAAACCCACACCAACACGGGGAGAACATGCAAACTCTGCAAAGAAATGCCAACTGGCCCAGCCAGGACTCGAACCAGCTGCATTCTTGCTGTGAGGCGACAGTGCTAACCACTAAGGCACCGTGCCGCCTATGCAGACTCAATTTTTTTTAATTTTTTGGTTTGTTGGAAGAGTGCCACTTCTAGAAATGTCTGTCTGTCGTTTCTGATTTTAATGACACGTGTTAATTGTTTTTACAATATAATAAATACCAGATATAATTAGAATTTGTAGATCTAAAATGTAAGTTATTCCTGTGATTCATTACTCCAGTCTTCAGAAAGCTTTGTAATAGGCTGCTGACTGCCAGTGTAAACAGCTCCGGCGCTTTGTTGAACGTGTTTTTAATCAGCTTGTAATCTGTTCTCTCTGCAGTGTGAAGTTCATGGATAAGATCCGCTATGTGCAGAGTCTGGAGGAGCTGGCTCAGATTGTTCCTATGGAGCATGTGCAGATTCCTGAGTGTGTGTTGCAGTAAGTCAACTTCACCAGCAGGAGGCGCACAGACACACATGTACACTGATGAACCAAAACATAGAGTTAAAGTCAGAATTATTAGCCCTGCTGTATATTTATTTCCCCAATGTCTGTTTAACAGAGAGTAGATTTTTTTCTAATAACTGATTTATTTTATCTTTGTCATGATGACAGTAAATAATATTTGACTAGATATTTTTCAGGATACTAGTATTCAGCTTAAAGTGACATTTATAGTAATTTACTTTATAGTGTATTTATAATTGTTATGGTTGTAGTAGTAGTTGTGGTTGTTGAAGAAGTAGTAATTTTTGTAGTAGTAGTAACAGTAGTAGTAGTAGTAGTAGTAGTAGACATTGTTGCAGTAGTATATGTTGTAGGAGTATCAGTAGTAGTAGACGTTTTTGTAGTAGTCGTTGTTGTAGCAGTAGTTGAAATAGTAGTATCAGTAGTAGTAGATGTTGTTGTAGTAGTAGTATATGTTGTAGTAGTATCAGTAGTAGTAGATGTTGTTGTAGTAGTAGTCGTTGTTGTAGTAGTATCAGTAGTAGTAGTAGACGTTGTTGTTGAAGTAGTAGTCATTGTAGTAGTAGTCGTAAAAGTATCAGTAGTCGCCGTTGTTGTAGTACAAGGGCGCCGCTAGGGGGGGAAGTTAGGATGATTCTAAGGGCCCATACATTTAGGGGTCCCCCAGAGACATTATCAAGGGCTCCTACCCCTCGTACCCCTCCCCCGCTCTTGACTTGCATCAGCATTCTCCCCCCCCCCCCCCCCCCCCCCCCCCAAATGCGATTAACCCCCCCTAACTTTCAAACGTGATCACCGCCACCCTCCCCGGTCTTCACTTTCAATTGCAATCAACCCCCCGCTCTTCACTTTCAAATGCAATCATCCCCCCGCACATTATCTGTATCAGTAATAGTACACGTTGTAGTAGTAGTAGTCGTTGTTTTAACTAGTATCAGTAGTAGTAGACGTTGTTGTAGTAGTAGATGTTGTTGTAGTAGTAGTAGTAGTAGTCGTTGTAGTAGTATCAGTAGTAGTAGACATTGTTGTAGTATCAGTAGTAATAGACGTTGTAGTAGTAGTAGTAGTAGACATTGTTGTAGTATCAGTAGTAATAGACGTTGTAGTAGTAGTAGTAGTAGACATTGTAGTAGTAGTAGTAGTAGTAGTAGACGTTGTAGTTGTTGTTGTAGTAGTAGTCGTCGTTGTAGTAGTATCAGTAGTAGTAGACATTGTTGTAGTATCAGTAGTAATAGACGTTGTAGTAGTAGTAGACATTGTTGTAGTATCAGTAGTAATAGACGTTGTAGTAGTAGTAGACATTGTTGTAGTATCAGTAGTAATAGACATTGTAGTAGTAGTAGTAGACATTGTTGTAGTATCAGTAGTAATAGACATTGTAGTAGTAGTAGTAGTAGTAGACGTTGTAGTAGATGTTGTTGTTGTTGTTGTAGTAGTAGTAGTAGTCGTCGTTGTAGTAGTATCAGTAGTAGTAGACATTGTTGTAGTATCAGTAGTAATAGACGTTGTAGTAGTAGTAGTAGACATTGTTGCAGTATCAGTAGCAATAGACGTTGTAGTAGTAGTAGACATAGTTGTAGTATCAGTAGTAATAGACGTTGTAGTAGTAGTAGACATTGTTGTAGTATCAGTAGTAATAGACGTTGTAGTAGTAGTAGTAGACATTGTTGTAGTATCAGTAGTAATAGACGTTGTAGTAGTAGTAGACATTGTAGTAGTAGTAGTAGTAGACGTTGTAGTGGATGTTGTTGTTGTTGTTGTAGTAGTAGTAGTAGTCGTCGTTGTAGTAGTATCAGTAGTAGTAGACATTGTTGTTGTATCAGTAGCAATAGACGTTGTAGTAGTAGTAGTAGTAGTCGTTGTAGTAGTATCAGTAGTAATAGACGTTGTAGTAGTAGACATTGTAGTAGTAGCAGCAGTAGTAGTTGTTGCTGTAGTAGTAGCATTAGTAATTGCTGTATCAGTAGTAGTAGTTGGTGTAGTACTTGATGTTATTATTATTATTATTTTTTAAATTGTTTAAAACTGCTTTATTCTAGCCGAAATAAAACAAATAAGACTTTCTCCAGAAGAAATAATATTATAGGAAATACTGTGAAAAATCCATTGCTTTGTTAAACCTCATTTGGGAATTTTTGAAAAAGAAAAGAAAATTTACAGGAGGGCAAATAATTTTGACTTTTGTTGGTTTTTTGTACCAAAACATACAAGTACCACGAGAAGATGATTCTTGTTCAAAACAGCCTGCAGATTTCATGTTTAAAACTGTATTAAGATACACTGAATTCAGACTACGTTGCGTGTTTAACCCTAAGAAGCATGATGTGCAAAATTGTCTATAAAAATGCACTTATATTTTAAAATAGTACAGTATTTTGAAACACTCAATTAAAATCTATTTGGTAACACTTTAAAGACTGTCATTAAAACTTTATAATGAATGAATGTGAATGAGATGAATTTATGCATGCTTCCTAAAACTGTCGTTAAGTGTCATTTGTGTCATTTTAAATGCAAAAATGACCTTGTTTGTTATGACAACTTGACATAAACAAATACACCACAACCTATTTTTGTTTTTGTCATGACAACTTGACGTCACCAAGACAACAAAACTTGCCATAAATCTGTCATAAACACCCCCTTCAAGCAAAGTGTTACCAAATAGGTATACAGTGGGGAAAATAAGGATTGAACATGTCATGTTTTTTCCTGGGAATAATATTTCAAAAGGAGCTGTTGACATGGAATTGAACCAGATTTTGGTAAACCAGAAACATAACCAGAAACAGAAACATAAAAATAAAACAACAAAAAATCAGAAAAATTGTTTAGTTTAGTAACAATAAAATAAAACAATGAGAAAACCCCGAACCACTGAAATGCGTTTAATACTTGAAACAAAAAGCTTGTTTGGTGCTGCAGGTGAAAGACGCCTCTCATATGGAGAATAAAGTCACATGCATTGCTCAGGTGTGAGTTTCTCACAGACTTCAAAATCTTGATGGTTCTGTGGGTCTCGTCTATCAAATCTGAGCTTTATTTTGTATTTTCTATTGGATTGGAGTCAGGTGATTGGCTGGGCCATTCTACAGTTTCATTTTCTTTCTCTGAAAGCATTTGAGAGCTTCTTTGGCTGTGTTTTGGATCATTGTCTTGCTGAAATGTCCACCCTGGTTTCATCTTCATCCTCCTGCTAATGTAGATGTTGGACTGAAGCAGATGATATTCATTTACGCTGAGGAAGGGCAGAGGGTTGCTGAACAACTACTGAGAGATTTCAGCTGCTGTCTGGGCTTACCATGTTTTTCTACACCTCCCTTTCTTCATGTGTTCAATACTTTTTCCCTGCATAATTTCATTTTAACTTCATTTGTAAACTAATTAGATTTGTTTTCTTTGCATATGTGGATTTCTTTGGTTGTTACCAACATCTGGGAAAATTTTCAAGTCAACTGCACCTTAAGAAATATGTTTTCTGAGAAAAAGGGTGACGTGTTCAATGCTTATTTCCCCCACTGGATATGCATATCTGTTTTATGTTTTGTAGCATTTTTGACTTTTATGGTTCATTTAATTTGATGTAATGGGACAAAATAGCTTAGTTCTATTCAGAGGTGCAAAATATTTAATTTGGTGCAGATGCTAGACAGATGGCCATCAATTTGTTCACTTGTTTAAATTTAGCATGATAACTAATATATATATATATTAGTAGGTACAGTTTAAAATAAGTCCAAATAAATGAATGTTGTTTCATGTTTATATAATATACAGCTGAAGGCTAAATTATTATTTTCAATTACAACATAGGCTAATTCTGAAAGCGTACCATTGTATACATTTCTGGAGATTGTGAATTATGTAGCCAGAGGTACATATGGCTGCATTTCGTCTTTAAAACGAACATTACGGGGCGGTATGACGCCGTTCCGTATGAAGCGGGTAAGACGAGAACTAAATTACAGGGTGAGAATGTGGTAAAATTTGAAAATGTTGTAAAAATCAGGCTACTTTTTCTTGATTGCTTTTTAAAACTGTTGGTTGGATTTAGGGAAGTGGATGGGCGCTGGTCAATCGGTGCTTTTGAAAACACTATCGGTTGGGTTTAGGGAAGGAGGAGGGTGGGTCAGTCAGTCAGTCAGCCAGCCTCTGGTGGATTTACGTGAGAACAGCAGGTGCGAAAGGCACTCGTTAGAGAAAATTTGAGATCTGATAAAGCGTACACAGCGGCCTCTGGTGAATTCGCGAAAAAAAAACTGCAAAAAATGTAGCTCCTGGCATGTATTTGGCGCTCTCCACAAATGTATATAGGGGTACGTTTTCAGAATGAGCCTGGGTTGATCGATTATTTTGTAAATATTTCCCAAATTATGTTTAACAGTACTTTTCGCAGTATTTCCTATAATATTTTATGCAGAAAGTCTTATTTCATTTAATTTGGCTGGAATAAAAGCAGTTTTTACTTTTTTCATGGTCAATATTATTAGCCTCCTTAGGAAATTATTATTTTATGATTGTCTACAGTAGAAACCACTGTTGTCAAATAACTTGCCTAATTAACCTAGTTAAGCCTTTATATGTCACTTTAAGCTGAATACTAGTATCTAAAAAATATCTAGTCAAATAGGTATGTGCTGTCATCATGGCAAAGACAAAAGAAATTAACTAGAAGTTATAAAATATCTTTAAAAATGTGTTTGATAAACTTGAGAACTCTGATAAACTTGAGATATATTTGACAAAAATATTTCATTTCTAATCATTTTGTCTTCAAGTGTACAATAAATATTATGAACGCAATCTACACACACTTTTAGATTTGCTTGTGCTGAAGGGGTTGTGTAACAGAAATGCACAGTGTTTGTAATGTGACAGTGTGAGAACAGAGTGTGTATCTTCTCTTCTTTCTGCAGATTCGACGAGGAGCGAATCAAAGTTCAGAGAGAAAGGTAAAACTGCAGGGGTTTGTGGGATAGCATGAGGAAATAGTGCGTCTCAAGTTTACACTCTGGCCTTTACATGATTTAGATGTTAAACAGGCAAGAGCGGGGTGGTGTCTCTTACACACTGGACTATAACACACACACACACACACACACACACACATATATATGTATATATATGTACTGGCAACTGCATTTAAAGACGAAAAAAAGGTTTTGTCCATCATCAAAACAATTCAAGAATTTACAAACATGTAAATATTTTTCATGCATTAAATTTTTTCTGTTTAATACTTTTTTTCTGATCTTAATAATTTTATTATTGTATTTACACTCATCGGCCACTTTATTAGGTACACCTTACTAGTACCGGGTTGGACCCACTTTGGCCTTCAGAACTGCCTTAATCCTTTAATATTCTTCAGAGATTTTGCTCCATATTGACATGATAGTATCACGCAGTTGCTGCAGATCCATGATGGTAATCTCCCGTTCCACCACATCCTAAAGGTGCTCTATTGGACTGAGATCTATTCAATTCAATTTATCTTTATTTGTATAGCGCTTTTACAATGTAGATTGTGTCAAAGCAGCTTCACATAGAAGATTATAGTGAATTGAAACCGTGTCAGTTCGGTTTTAGAGTTTTAGTTCAGTTCAGTGTGGTTTAATAATCACTACTAAGAGTCCAAACACTGAAGAGTAATGTGCAGCTCCACAAGTCTCAAACTATGCAAGCCAGTGGCGACAGCAGCAAGGAAAAAACACCAATGGGCGAAAGTGAAGAATTAAAAAAACTCGAGAAACCAGGGTCAGTTGGGCACGACCATTTCTCCTAAGGCCAAACGTCTTGTGCAGAGCTGCAGTCTAGGCGCCAGAGGCTGGAGAACTCCACTCCTCCATGACCACCACAGCAGCTGCTCAGGATACGGCCTGGTCCAGGTTTATGGAAACCTTGGGATCATCTCTTCGCAGGTCTTGGATCGCATCAGTGGCACTGCACAATCTCTGGGGATTGAGATCTGGTGACTGTGGAGGCCATTTGAGTACAGTGAACTCATTGTCATGTTCAAGAAACCAGTCTGAGATGATTCACGCTTTATGACATGAAAATCCCAGTAGATCAGCAGTTTCAGCAGACTACTTCCCAGTAGTCCAGCCCCTCTGGCACCAACAACCATGCCACGTTCAAAGTCACTTAAATCACTCTTCTTCCCCATTGTGATGCTTGGTTTGAACTGCAGCAGATCGTCTTGACCAAGTCTACAAGCCTAAATGCATTGAGTTGCTGTCATCTGATTGGCTTATTAGAAATTTGTGTTAACGAGCAGTTGGACAGATGTACCTACTAAAGTGGCTGGTGAGTGTATACAATAGTTATATATATATATATATATATATATATATATATATATATATATATATATATATATATATATATATATATATATATATATATATATATATATATATATATATACACAGTTGAAATTATTCGTCCTCCTGTGAATTTTCTTGTCTTTTTCAAATATTTCCCAAATTATGTTTAACAGCGCAGGGAATTTTTCACAGTATTTTATATAATATTTAGTCTTTAATTTCTAGTCTTTTATTTCGGCTAGACTAAAGCAGTTTTTAAGTTTTTAGAAACACCATTTTAAGGTCAATATTATTAGCCCCTTTAAGCAATATTTGTTTTGGATTGTCTACAGATCAAACCACTGTTATACAATGACTTGCCTAATTACCCCAACTTTAGCCTAGTTACCCTAGTTAACCTAGTTAAGCCTTTAAATGTCACTTTAAGCTGAATACTAGTATCCTGAAAAATATCTAGTCAAATATTATTTACTGTCATCATGACAAAGATAAAATAAATCAGTTATAAGAAATGAGTTATTAAAACAATTATGTTTAGAAATGTGTTGAAAACAATCTTCTCTCCATTAAACAGACATTGGGGAAATAAATATACAGCAGGGCTAATAATTCTGACTTCAACTGTGTCAATTTAATTTGAGGCAGACACTAAAATCTTGTCTTTGGCGTTTGTATAATATATTGTATTTTCTCAGACTCTCACAGTGCACTGATGTGTTTTTTTTTTGTATTATTTAACCTCACAGGCTTGAACAAGTGAGCAAGACATCAGAGAGGTGAAACTCTTTACACCCACATATAAACTCATGAAGCTCATGTTTGATGAATTTAACAGCAGGCATTACAGCAGCATCAAATCTCTGTTTGACACTCAAAGTATCTCACTTGTCAAAAAGTGAAAATTTCTGCTAATATTCTGACATCACACCATATCAAACAATCCTGTCTTTTATTTATTAAATTAACTTTTAATTCGCACAAAAAAATGTATCTCACTTGTCAAAAAGTATGCAAGAATTTTGACACGTTACCAAATCAGAAGAATCTGTCATTTATTTTATTATTATTTCTTATTTTATTTACATAATTTAAAAAAAAGGGTGTTTATTTATTTAAATTTATTTCTATTTATTTTATTCTCAATTTACAGACTAAAAGTATCTCATTTGTCAAAAAGTGAAAAGGTCTGCACATATTTTCCATCATCCCATATCAAACAATTCTTTTATCCACTTCAATTTTTATTTGTTTCTTTTTGTTTTATTGTATAATTTTTAAAAGTATCTCACTTGTCATAAAAGTAAACAATATTTTGACATGCTACCAAATCATAAGATTCAGTCTTTTTTTATTTTATTATTATTTCTTGTTTTATTTTTATGCATATTTTTTGTTTATTTCATTTATTTATTTATTTTTTTTCAAGTTGCTGACTAAATGCATCACACTTGTTTTTTGAAATGCTGCCATATCAATGAAATAGTTTTTATGTTTTGTTTTTACTTTATTTGTTATTTATTTTTTAGATTTTGTTTTATTTTATTTGTTATTTATTTGATATTTCATGTATAATTATTTATTTATTTTTATTTATTTTATTATGAATGCACACATATGCATTAGTTAAAACATAAATTCACATAGCTAATTTTAAGTTAAAAAAGGAGAATCATCAAAGAAATGAAATCAAGTTACGATATCATAATTATTTATTTATTTAAATTTTATTTATTTGATTCTTTACTTTGTTTTTGTTATTTTATTTAAGTTTAGTTTTTATTTTTATTTTTTTATTACAATTTTTATAAAAACATGTTCAAAAGAGAACCAACAAAACTCAGATTAAGAAATTATGAGTAAACATTTTAAAAAAGTAAATATGGATGTATGCACACAAGAAATGCCCTATAGAGTAAACCCACCGAGCACCTTTGACATTTTCAGCGTGATTAATTCTTATCTTGCATACTGATAGATGGATAGTGTGCAAATTGGGAAGCAGCCATCGCATAATCTGGCCGTGTGTATCAGAGATTTAGATTTCAAAGGTTACTGTGTTAAATGCAGACTAATGAGAAAACATCATGCATTTATACTGTTTTAGAATACATGATTCAGTATTTAAAGTTCACATACTTCCATCTTACTCACTTGTGAATCATTATGTCTAATAATTTCACAACAAAAATATGCATTACAAAATCTCCATTTTTACAAAATGGTCATGCCATCTTATATATCCATTTTTAAAAAATAACATGACACTTTAAAATGTGTCAGATTGTGGAAGTTAAATGCATTGGAAATAGGGCTGCACGGTATTGGAAAAACCTAACATTGCGAAATTTGTTATTCTGAGATTTATATATTTAGAATTATTCGCACCCCTTTGAATTTTTTTTCTTTTTTAAATATTTCCCAAATTATGTTTAACTGAGCAAAGAAATGTTCACAGTATGTCTGATAATACTTTTTCGGTAACACTATAATAACTACACACTATAAATCATTTATTAAGCATTAGCAAATAGTTAATTCATTATTTGTTAAGCATTAACTCTACATTAATAAACGTTAGTAAGCATTTTATAACTGCAGCTACAAATGCTGTATTCTTGACTTACAAACATATTTATAATGTGCTTAATACTTGTACTTTCATACTTTGTTAATGATTGATTTTTCATTACTAAATTAAGTATCGCATTGTTTACAAATCATTCGTATTTAAAAGTAGCTGAGGGTTTTTAGGATCATTCAGAATGAGTTAGTAAATGATTAATAAACTATTGAAATCAACATTTACATATCTTATTATTTAGGCATATATTAAGGGTTACTATGTATGTTAATAAATGCTTTATTAACTCAACTTCATCTAGTTTTGTGACCTAATCTAAAGTGAGGACTATTAATGCTTTATAAATCCCTTATAAATGACAAATAAAGGCTCAGTTAAACTCTAAACAGGAAAAATGACATTATTCATTCCTTTTCATTTAAAGATACACAAATAAAACTGCACTTCAAATGAAAAATAAATCTTTGCAACCTTATCTAAACTAAAAATACTGTACAGTTTAAACATTGCATCTTATTATATTGTTCAATTATTATATTGTTGTTGTTGTTTTATCCAGTTTTATGTCGTATTTTGACACTCCTGTTATTCAGCAATGTTTAAACTTTACAGTAATTTTATTTTTTAGAAAAGATTATTGTTTATTTGATTCTGAGCCTTTAATTGTCATTTATAAGGGATTTATAAAGCATGAATAGTCCTCACTTTAGATAAGGTCAGAAAACTGGATGAAGTTGAGTTAATAAAGCATTTATTAACATATTAGTTAACTATTAGCACATGCCTGAATAATAAGACATATAAACGTTGATTTCAATAGTTTATTAATCATTTACTAACTCATTCTGAATGATCCTAAAAACCCTCAACTACTCTTAAATACAACTGGTTTGTAAATAAAGCGATACTTAATTTAGTCATGAAAAATAAATCATTAACTAAGTATGTAAATACAATTATTAAGCACATTATAAAGGTGCTTATAAGTCAAGAATAGAGCATTTGTAGCTGCAGTTATAAACTGCTTACTAACGTTTATTAATGTAGAGTTAATGCTTAAATAATGAATTCACTGGATGCTAATGCTTAGTAAATGATTCATAGTGTGTAGTTATTATAAAGTGTTACCATTTTTTCTTCTGGAAAAAGTCTTATTAGTTTTATTTCGGCTAGAATAAAAGCAGTTTTTAAATTTTTAAAATCCATTTTAAGGTCAAAATTATTAGCCTGTTTAAGCTATTTTTTTCCCGATAGTCTACAGAACAAACCATCATTATACAATAACTTGCCTAATTACCCTAACCTGCCTAGTTAACCTAATTAACCTAGTTAAGCCTTTAAATGTCACTTTAAGCTGAATACTAGTGTCCTGAAAAATATCTAGTCAAATATTATTTACTGCCATCATGGCAAAGATAAAATAAATCAGTTATTAGAGATGAGTTATTAAAAATATTATGTTTAGAAATGTGTTGAAAAAAAATCTCTCTGTTAAACAGAAATTGGGGATAAAAAATAAACAGGGGGCTAATAATTCTGATATATATATGACAGATAACGTTAGTCCGGTTTTGAATCTGCCACTATGCTGGCATTTGTAGCTTCGCCCTCTTTTGAAAGAAGCACAATCTTATTTGAATTTAAAGCGACAGTCAGCAAAAGGACACAATTAAGGTTTTTGCAAACTGAATCCGAAAATTTTTGTCAGTAATTTTACACATAAAAAAATAAATTCAACCTCACGTTGTGTCAATCATATTGACACACTATCTCCGAAACTTTTCGTCCGTCATTAAATTAACCAATTTCTTTTTTTTTTTACGTTTCTCGCACCCAAAATAGTGCTTTGAGAGGTGTTTTGACAGTTCAGAGCCACCGTACAAGTGAAAAGATAAATACAGAATGCCGTCATTTGAGCTACAGATGACAAACGCAATGCATCATATAAGACGAAATGTGGTGGACAGTTGAGAACCCCTATATGCTGGATTCAGTGACTGGCACACCTCTCCCCTGCTGTTTTGTGTGTGTGTGCGTGTGTGTGTCCATACATGTGATGTTCTACCCATAAACATTATAATAGAAAGCATAGTCTGCTTTCATTCTGTTGCTTCGACATGTCAACGTATAATGTCTAGAGGTACTGCCAGTCTCTGTTTAGGATCTGTTTGGGTACGTGAGTGTGTGAAGTAACACAATCTATCAAAATTCCGCTGAATTCCTGAAATAAACTTTGCATTTGGGGGTAATCCAGAGCAGAACTCTCCTTCTAGTAACACAATATGCTGCCTATTCCTCTTTCTTTTTCTACTTTGGAGAAGAGAGGAGAACTAAGTATCAGTGCTTGATCCGACTCTGAAATGTTCTGCGTTTTCTTATAATGGATTCATTATTACACATTAGACTCAAGGTTTGTTTACGTGATGAATTTTTCACAAATGAGTACGGAAAAATGCATACGAGAATTCCAGACTTCAGTGTGCAAAGAGCTTTAGGATCAAAGAAAACAAGGGTCAGTTTCAAAGAGTTATAAAACATTATTTGTGTGGTATTTTCTTCACACACACTCCAGGGACATCAGAGACTTATTTTACATAGGGGCATAATAGGTCCCCTTTAAGTCTTTAGTTACTATACTCCCAAAATCATTTTACAAAATTCCAAAAAAATGTCTACATAAATTCTGTCAGGCCAAATTCAAGTTCTGCATTGGCCAAAATGTACATATTTCTGTGTTCAGCTAAACAATTTAAAAACCAAAAGTGAACTCACCACTCTTTGTTTTTTTGTTTCAAGAGTTCACACTTAGCTGATGATTCATCAAAAGCTTGTTTGGCATGGTGTCCCGGGAGAGAGCCCTGAGCTCAAGGGATCCTCGTGCCCGGGGCTTCCTCCCGTTCGCAGATCGAGAGGGGAGCTTGAGCTCGGTGGATCTCAGAACTCCCCGTCTGCAGTAGCTAAGGGAACACGTGAGGAAAAAAGGGGGCTAGACAAATGCTTGATTGTTATGCATGACTTACATCTTTGGATGGTGGGAGGAAACCAGGGAAAACCCAAGCGGACACAGGGAGAACAGACTCCTCACAGAAACACCTACCGACCTGGCAGGACCAGGGCTGGCAGTATTCTTGCTGTGGGGCTAACAGTGCTAACCACTGGGCCTCCGTGCCGCCCGATCTATAGTAAAGGATGAGAATGGGGAGGAAGGGGGGTTTCTTCCAAACGAAGATAAAGTGGACTGAAGACTGTGGTTATTTATAGTAGCTTATGGCTCATATTGGATAATACTGATTAGCTTAATATAAGACCGGCTGTGATAAATCATAAGCACGTGATCCTCTCGAAATTTTAGTTTATGAATAAACTTCACTTGATCGGGCTCATAATAATTCATATCAAGATTAGTATTTATCAGCTTATGTATTAGTTATAAACTTCTATATTTACAGTACAGTATATGGAGTTATTAGCAGGCCAGACAGAATATGCAGATATTTTTAGCTTTTTCTGTGCAGAATTATATACAAAATCTGCAGATTTACATGGAATGATTTTAAGAATATAGTAAGTGAAGAAAAAATGGCATCAGGTTATTCAAGATTCAGATTATTAAAAAAACAGCTGCATCTTCAGCTGCACACATGATTGAGTTCTTATCTAATCTGAACATGCATTGGAGAAATTCAAAGAAATGTAAAATGCATGTACTGTGTGTGTGCGTGTGTGTGTGTGTGATTGGTGTGTTTTTTCACAGGCCACCCTCAGTGGCTGCAGAGGCCTGTCCCTGACGTGTCTCACTGGGTAAGAGAGCGAACGCCTGACAGTAACCGTACACGAGTGTGTGATCTGCCGTATTTGGGGAACAGCGGGCGGTGTGTGAATGGCGAGAGGGGCGGCATCTAGTCTCGAACAGTGCAACATTTCTGAAGCGTGTTACATAAAGTGCATCTGCTGCTCTCATCAGACTCGAGAGTTATTTCTGACCAGACGACACATGCTGAAGTCCAGCAGAAGCGCAGGCAGTAATGTAGACGTATGCTGAGATTCAATAATTCAATATATTGTGATAATGAACATGCATAATATTAATATAACGAGTACACTCTGGTCCCACTTTATATTGGGTGGTCTTAACTACTATGCACTTGCATCAGAAAATAAATGCAATGTACTTACTGTGTTCATAATGTATTGTAGAGCACTTCTGATGCTATTGAGCTGGGATACGAGTCACAATAATCAATATATCGACTTTTCGTACAATACTTGGAGATGACCGTTGCAATAAATGCTTACTAATTCACACATAACGTTAAAGCCATTTTACAATGAGATTTACGCTCTACCTCACCGGTGTCAATGTTTATAGCTGGACATTTACCTAATAGGACATTTAATAGTGTATATATATAAGGACATTTGCCTTTTTAACATTAAATATAGAATCTAAACAACTTTAAGAATGGTACGTATTTATTGCTATTTGCATTATTATAAAATTGAATCTCAAAATGACAATAATATTGCTTATCGCAACAATTTCTGTGACAATATATCGCACAACAAAAATTCCTTATCATGACAGGCCTAGATGTGGGTCGGGTGAGTGACAGGTTTGGGGGTATAGGTAGGTTTAAGGGTGGGTTAAGGTGTAAGGAATGGTCAACAGTTTAATTACAAATGTAATTACATAAATTAATTACATGCATGTATTTGATCACAAGTGCAATGTAAAAAACATTTATTTAAACAACATTTTAACATTATTAAATTCAGTTTAAGTGCATAATACCACTAGCCCTGTCATAATAATCAATATATGGACTTCTCACACAACACACGTGGACATGACCTCAATCATTTTTGGTGATGCAATATATAACACCCATACTTAAAACCAATTCTAGCAATGTTTTAGCTGATTGACAACACTTTTGTGTTAACATTTATTATTTATTTAGGATGTGTTTTCACATTCTGAATCCAATGCATAATTATTGAATTGCTAAAATGACTATAATTAAATTAAACATTCTTGGGAATGAAATATTATATGTTTTTTTTGGAAGAGTGTACTTGCAATATGCATATATACACTAATGGTCAAAAGTTTGGGGTCAGTAGGATTATTAAATGTTTTAAAATAAGCTTCTCCTGCTCACCAAGGCTGCATTTATTTCATCAAAAATACAGTACACTCTCAAAAATAAAGGTACGCAAGCTGTCACTGGGGTGGTACCTTTTCAAAAGGTACAAATTTGTACCTTATAGGTCCATATTAATACCTCAAGGGTACATATTAGTACCTAAAAAGTACAAAAGTTCAATTCAATTCAATTCACTTTTATTTGTATAGCGCTTTTACAATGTAGATTGTGTCAAAGCAGCTTCACATAAAAGGTCACAGTAAATAGGAACAGTGTAGTTCAGTTTGTAGTGTTTAAGTTCAGTTCAGTTGAGCTCAGTTCAGTGTGGTTTAATAATCACTACTGAGAGTCCAAACACTGAAGAGCAAATCCAACGATGCACAGCTCTACAGATCCCGAACCATGCAAGTCAGTGGCGACAGCGGAAAGGGGAAAAAACTAAATGGTGGAAATGAAGAAAAAAAATCTTGAGAGAAACCAGACTCAGTTGGGCACGACCATTTTAATTTCTCCGCTGGCCAAACGTCTTGTGCAGAGCTGCAGTCTCAGTGGCGGAGGCTGGAAGCTGGCCTCAGCGAAGACTCGTCTGTCTCAAGCGTTACCGGAATCAGTCTCATGTTCTCCACTCCTCCATGACCACCACAGCAGCTGCTCAGGATACGGCCTGGTCCAGGATATGGAAACCTTGGGATCATCTCGTCGTTGGTCTTGGATCGAATCAGTGACTCTGCATAGTCTGAGGACCTCGGTAAGAGTATCCCCAGGTGGAAATGGAGAATAAAGAAAATAATTAGCGTAGCTGTTGTTCATAGTGTATATAAACTAGATGCAGATCCTGTGTGCAAGCCCCCTAAGTGGTGCACTAAGTGTATGCTTTGTGTCCCTTTTAAGTACAAATATGTACCTTTTAAAAAGGTACCACCCCAGTGACAGCTTGCGTACCTTTATTTCTGAGAGTGTACAAATAGTAAAATTGTGAAATGTAATTGCAATATAAAATAACTGTTCAAAAGTTTAATTTAATAATTTATTCCAGTGATAATAAAGATGATGTGTACATATATTTTCATTCTGGCATTAAAATGAGTGGCATAAAATGGTCTTAAATAATAATAATATCGTTTATCGCAATATATTTTGGTGCAATTTATTGTATAACAAAAAAGAGATATTGTGACAGGCCTCAAAACCACATATGCAACTACCGGTACTGGTACTTCAAACTACAGTGAACACTGTAAAATAGATATATATATATCCATAAATGAGCAGTTTTACGTATCTAGTGATTCGTATTTCTTTCTTTTGAATGACAGCACCTTGTTCTTTCCTCCAACAAATTTTGATCTTGAAAAGTTTTTAAGAAAGTGACTTTTACTGATGTTTTTATTATTGATTTAGAGTCTGTATTGGTGTTGTAAATAATGGTACAATAAATTGTACTTTTTCTGTAATTTTACAGACTTTTCTGTATATATTATTTCTGAAAATATGTTGTTGTTGAAATATATTGACTAAAATGTCAATAAAAGTCACTTTGTGACTGTGAGTTGCGTTTCACCATTAAAACAAAAAGTTCCCATAATGCTACTCAAAACATAAATAAACAGAAAACACCTGTGGATTACTAAAAATAAAGTATAAAGTTAAATATAAAGTTATTTAACTGATATTTTGTCCAGTGCAATTATTGATTATACTTTACGCGTTATTAGATTTTTTGGATATTCAGATGCTCATATTCAGATATTCAAACAATGCTTTTCTTATTTACAGTTTTTGTCTTGTTTCAAGTTCAAATCTCTAAAAATTATTAAAGTTTTTATTATTAGTTTATCCTTTGATTAAGCCAAAATAATCTGCCAGTGGGGTAAGCAAAATAATCTTGTTTTTGTCTTGACATAGGATTATTATCTTACCTTATTGGCAGATTTAGTTTTTTTCTATAACAAATTTTTTTTAAATACATATTGCTCTTGGGTAAATTTGCCTGAATTAAGTTAAACTAACACTATTTAAACGTGTAGAAATATGTGTCATAATTAAATTAATATACACTATTGATGTATTTTTTGAGTGTAGTATTATTCAGCTAATAGCAACCAAGGATAAATAAAACTAAGTGCATATGACTGGTGGGCTTTAATCCAAGTCATCTGAAGTCTTACGACAGATGGAAACTAATGTCAGGTTTTGGTCATGAGACGTGCAAAAGCAGTGATATGACATTGATGCACACTTTGGTGTGAAAGGCATTCCAATAAAATGTTTCTGAAGCTTTTTAAACATTTTAAACACTTATTTAATATATACATTGTTAATATATAAAACAATTTTACATTTATAAAATAAATAAATACAACAATTCTAAACTATATATATATATATATATATATATATATATATATATATATATATATATATATATATATATATGTTATTTATGTTTAAATAAAACAATATAACAATCTACATTGGGTCAAATACGTATGGACAAGCCAACAGTTGGGTTAATTTAATGTTTTTTTAAAACAACAACAATTGTGTTTGTCTGTATTTGACCCAACATTGGGTTAATACATACACACACACAATTAAAACAATAAAAGTAATGGACAAGCGCAACAATGTTGCTGTTTTTTTTTTTCAATTAAACTTAAATGACATTTATTTTGAACCAACTGTTGGGTGTATCCATGTATTTGACCCAACATGTTATGACAACCCAGCATTTTGAGTGTACATTTTTAAGAATACATCATAGTAATATTCGCCCAAAATGAAATGTGTCAAACTTTTTCATTAAAGAAATGTCAAATATTTTGATTGCTTTTACAAAATTGTGTATTTCTTAAAAAAATGGCAGTTGGTTTAGTCCATATTTGACCCAGTATTGGGTTAATACAGTATATAAATATATGCTTTACTGCCATAAATGAAATAAGAGTCAAACTTTCTCATAAAAATAATGTCAAATATTTTAATGCTTTTAACAAATTGTGCATTTCTATAAATAAAGTCTAGATATAAGCAGGCTTAATTAATAATAAAGCACATTTCATGCACAGTAATTTGCATAAATGTATTAAAAACAACCATCAAGTACATCAACTAGCTAGTTTTCATTAAAAAGCTAAACTGTACAAACACAAAATGAAGTAATGCTAAATATGAACTGATCTGCTGACCCTTATCCCTGACTGTGATTGTTTTTCTTCTCATTTATTTCCAGATGCAGAGCAGGGACTCATCTGTGCATGTCATTTTCCAAAGACGTTCCTTTAAAGAGCAATCAATCACGTGGACTAACTCAGTCAAAGCTGACGTTTGCAGACTGCAGTTTTTTCCATTCACACTGATCTATGAGCAGCTCGTAAGTGTGAACCGCAGACAAACAAAACAAACAAACACTCGCCGACTGAAGGGCAACATCTGTGCAAACTCCAGCATCTTGTGTAACAGTCACTCGTGTGGTGCAGATGTAAATCATGCTGTTTTTTTTATACCAGCCGGATTAACATGACTTGGCAGTTTAAGCCAGTTCTGCTGCCAGCCGCTTCCACAATGGGAAAAGTATTCAGGCTGTTACATAACGCAGCCGTTTACAGGTTAAAAGTCAATGTGAAATCATGTCCGTCTTCATGCAATGCAATGCAAAAAAAAGATCTCATGTCTTTTCCTGCTTTCTTGTACAAATATCTAAACTTTCCTACAGTAAATCTGAGATAGTTTTGCTTCAAATGCTAAATGACATGTAAGGTATAAAGTACATCCAGCCGGTTGTTATTGCAGAATAACACCTAACATTTGTTTCCAGTTTCCTATATTTTTGTCATTCAAAACATCACAGTGGATTGTAATGCAGAACAAAATTACGTTACATCAAACCCAGCAAGAACATAAAGTCAGAAAACACTATAAAAACCTAATATAACATAATAAGCTTTATTATATATATTATTATATTATATTATTATACATAAAAATTTAGGTATATATAAAATATAAACAAATTTAAAAATCACAAAAGGAATAAATAAATACTTATCGCACAGTTTGTTATAATAGTTATAATATTGACAATTTGTGCTAATTTACTGTTTATGAGTTTATTAATTCATATTAGCTATCTGTAGTATTTAAAATGTGGTCTTAATTCAAACGTCTTATAATAACAGGATAAAAAATGCACTGATCTGCTCCTCAGGCTTTGGTACCGCCTGCCTGATGGCATTAGCATGAGCAGACTATGGCCAGGGTGGGTTGGATCTCTTAAAATGTTATTTGTCCGTAAAGCATCGTTGTTGATACAGTTCCTCAATAGATATCATTCTGACTCCAATGGACCTCTCAGTTGACGTTATTATCTTCCTAATGTTGTTCTTGTCTGATACACTGCTGTTCTCATACCAGAGAGAGATGCCCATATTATTATGCTGATGGGTTTAATCTGGAAAAACAACCAGCTGGATGTACTTTATCCTGCTTATTACAGAGATATTTGCCATATAACGGAACAGTTAGACACAATGCACTGATTTTAGCTGTAATACTGCTCTTTAATTAATATATATATATACACTGTAAACTATTTTTAGTTGAATCAAATTAACTTTTTAGTCATCTGAACTCAAACTGACACAAAAGATTAAGTTAAACTTTGTACAACTTTAAAAAAATTTAGCTGAAACCTGAATAACTTATTAAAATAAGTTAAAGTAACATAAAAATTTATAATTAATATTTTTAGTGTATGTTAATACACTCGATAAAAGTCTTGTCGTCGATCTCAGTTGTAAGAGAAACAAATAATAACTTGACTTCTAGTTGATCATTTGGAAAAGTGGCAGAAGGTGGATTTTTCCAATGAATCATGCGTTGAGCTGCATCCCAATCATCACAAATACTGCAGAAGACCTGCTGGAACCTGCATGGACCCAAGAGTCTCCAAGAAATCAGTCAAGTTTGGTGAAGGAAAAATCATGGTTTGGGGTTACATTCAGTATGGGGACGTGCAAGAGATCAGCAGAGTGCATGGCAACATCAACAGCCTGAGGTATCAAGACATTTGTGCAGCCCATTACATTACAAACCACAGGAGAGGGTAAATTCCTCAGCAGGATAGCGCTCCTTCTCATACTTCAGCCTCCACATCAAAGTTCCGGACAGCAAAGAAGGTCAAGGTGCTCCAGGATTGGCCAGCCCCGTCACCAGAAATTAACATTATTGAGCATGTCTGGGGTAAGATGGAGGAGGCATTGAAGATGAATCCAAAGAATCTTGATGAACTCTGGGAGTCCTGCAAGAAGGCTTTCTTTGCCATTCCAGATGACTTTATTAATCAGTGATTTGAGTCATTGCAGAGATGTATGGATGCAGTCCTCCAAGCTCATGATGGAGTCAGACACAATATTCATTCTGTTTCCACTGCAGCATGACCACATATTCTATACTGGACATTATTTCTGTTCAGTGACAAGACTTTTGTCTAAGCAGAGTCAGACCTTACTGTCCTAATGAAATCATTCAAAATCAAGGCGTGATCAAATTTATTTTGGTCAAATAAGCGTCATCTAGAGGCCTTTGCCTTTCATATAAGCCACTTCTGATACCAAATGATCAACTAGAAGTCAAGTTATTATTTGATGCTTCTAAAACTTGGATACACGACAAGACTTTTGTCAGGTAGTGTATGTGAATAAAGTCAAGAATAAAATAAAATAAAATAAAATATTGTTTTCTCAAGATTCTTTTATTTGTTTCACCTAAAGGGCAAGCAGAAGGCGTTTATTTTATACCGCACTGATTGAATATCGTAATTGTTTAAAACAAACTTAATTAACCGTGTACCTGTGTTCTTCAGAAAAACAACACTTAATATATCATTTGATAATTTCTCAAGTTCTAAGAGTGTTTAGATATTCA
Source organism: Danio aesculapii (assembly GCF_903798145.1). Classification (NCBI taxonomy): domain Eukaryota; kingdom Metazoa; phylum Chordata; class Actinopteri; order Cypriniformes; family Danionidae; genus Danio; species Danio aesculapii. The sequence continues at coordinate 55,848,682 of NC_079436.1, forward strand.
TACTGGAAAGCAAATAAAAAAAATGAAAGATATTTCAACCCAAAGTGATCAGGTCATCCATATTGAAGGTGACTTTCATTTTGTGGAATTATAGTTCTTGGTGATTCATAAAATACAAGTCAACTGGTACTTTAACAGTCAAAATATATATATGGTCAAAACAGTCAAAATGGGCTGTAGTACAAACAAGCCGTTCATTGTAGTTCTCTCTAAAAAGAGAGTTATCAAATATCACCCTTTGGAGTGGACTGTGAAATGTGTAACCTTTTAGATCTTTTTTTTAATGCCCAAGAATACAGCACTCAAAAAATGGCTTTTTGCTAAAAATACATTAATTTTGGACATTACAATTTTAAAAATAACACAATTTTCACACACAATACACGCTGACTAACATTCAAGAAGTGAAAAAGCATGATTGGACCCCTTTAATGCAATTATGAATGTTCAGTGCTGATTAGCATTCATGTAATGACGTTCAGAGCAATAATTAGGCTGTACTTAAAAAAAAAAAAAAAAGGAAGTTGACCATGTTGACTTACAGACATCTGAGTTAATGGCACGTGATCGTGAAAGTGAAGGTTGTGTGCGTGTAAATACTGTGAGTTCAAAGATCACTTCACTGCGCCTGTAATAAATGTCTTTAATACGTATTAGAGCCTGATGTGCTCAGAATGCAATACTAGCATATACTTATCATCATATACTTATTCATTTGAAACCGTGTGATGATAAATGCTTCATAATGCTTATTGCACACAGCAAAAAAAAAATATATATACCTGTATATATCTTCCTCAGTATTTTTGTCTCTGCTTGTAGTACAAAAATCTAAATGTGCTTGTACTTGCAAAGCAAAATGACTAAGATAATATGCATTGCTTTCTGAGAAATGCATCAAAATTATGTGAGAATTTGCTTAGAAGAAAAACATTTGAGTTTATTAAAGGGTTGGTTTTTGATACCATATCATTATTGTTAAAATATAAATGAGTGAAAACGTTTGCGTTTTAGTACATGGTTTTCATGTAAACATAATAAAAAAAAATAATAATTGGTTCCAGGGTTTAAAGTACAGTTTTCCCTTTGAATTATGATTATTTTTCTGACCTCACTGGCATATTTTAAACAAGACTTTGATATATTTGTGTGTATTTTTACTTCTAATATAAATGTTTAATCAGTCTAATATAATAAAAGCTTATTTCTAATATATAGAATTATTACTTCTAATAAAAGTCTAATTTCTAATATAAATGTTTAATCAGTCTAATATAATAAAAGCTTATTTCTAATATATAGAATTTTTACTTCTAATAATAGTCTAATTTCTAATATAAATGTTTAATCAGTCTGTTGTTTACTTTTTAATTGTATTTTATATATCAAATTGTATTTTATTATTCTGTGCTTCTATTTTAGGTGGGACTTAACATTCTGTAAGGGGTCTACAGATGAAAAATAGCCATTCTTGGCTAATTTTGGCACATTTTACAGTAATGTTTATTAATGTGCATTGGCCCTGTAAACAAATAAACTTAACTTATAAATGTTTAGATATTTGTAGTGGAAAACAGACTAAAACACCAAGAAAATGAAACACTTTTTACAGTGCATTGCATGTTTTACTCAAATGGTGGCACTCAGATTTAATATCATTTAATGCGGTTTTGTTAAAATGGCAATAATTTGGACAGTACAGTTAAAAAAATATATGATTTTCATGCATCATACTTAAAACTAACACCAAGTTAAGTGCAGTGCATTGTTAAATACATTAATAATCACAATTTTATGGCAGAAATTTGCATTTTGTTCTTGTTTTAAGCAAAAAATTAAATATCATTTTGTTTCTCAAGTAAAAGCCTTTTGATTTACAAAGATTTACTCATTTGTACTGGAAAGCAAAACAATATACTGAGTAGGAAATGCATTGCATGTTTTATTGAGCTGTTTTTTTTTTACATGCATACCACAAGAAAATAAGGGTCAAGATGAGTGCATTGTGGGATACGTTGTTCACAGTAAGCCGAATATTCAGTGCACAGTATGCATACTGTTAGTACAGTAGTCTGACGGTATGATATTCAAAACAGAGCCGCGGTTTTTGGCATGAGCCGTGATCCTCGTGAGCGTACAGTATGAATGGACTGAAAGTAATCCAGTAATCCATGCACAGTACATAGACTCTCTCATGCAGCTCCACGATAGGACTCATGTGTGCTTCCAACACAAACTTCCCGTTATGACATCATCACGAGAGGCGGAGCTTGTTTTCCCTCCCTTCATGACGCATTATGGGTACTGTGTAATATCTGTAATCAGATACAGTGTGTTCTATATCTTCAGGTACAGTGTGTTCTTACTATAAATGCTGACGTTTGGTAAACATTAGTCATGGAAGATTATCTGACGATGAATATTTAACAGGTTATAATGGCTTTATTTTTTTGTTACATACAGTTGAAGACAAAATGATTAGCCCTCTAGTGATATTTTGTATTATTTTTCAAATATTTCTGAAGTGCTGTCTAACTTTTTAATAAGTTTTAATAACTAATTATCTTTTGTTTAAGCCATGATGACAGTATAGAATATTTTACAGGATACTACAATTCATCTTAAAGTGACATTTAAAGGCTTAATTAGGTTAATTAACCTCCTTGGGCTTTAGTGGCTCTTAAGTGGCTATTTAAATACTTTAAGTGTTTATATTTTGTTACAAACATGCAGTGTCTATGTCACGGTCACTAGCGATCATAACTCCCTAGATCGCTGGTTTGCACATAAGGACTACAAATCCGCCATTCATGGACTACATATTCATACATGCACTCCGTTCACACACACACACATGCTTCCTCATTTCCACTGATTAGACTCCCACAGCTGTTGCAGCTTCTAGACTGATTACAGACACTATTTATACAGCTCACACTCTCACTTCCATTGCCGAGTCTTGTTATCTGTAACACGGGGAGTGACAGAGACAACTGAAGTTCGGATCCAAGTGCAGGTTTAATCAAAGCCAGTCAAGCAATGGTCAACACAGGTGCAAACAGATGTATAAAGGCAGTCCAGAATCGTAGTCAAATACAGGCGAGAGGTCAGACGGCAGACAGCAGACAGGGAGAACTAGATAAACAAGACTAGGGTCAAAACACAGGAAAACAAGACTAGGGAAACGTGTTGAATTGTCACTTTAGAGATAACAAGACTCTGCAATGGAAGTGAGAGTGTGAGCTGTATAAATAGTGTCTGTGATCGGGGAGTTAGGGAGTAGTGTCGATCTAGGGAGTTATGATCGCTGGTGACCGTGACAGTCATCCTGCAACTGTTTTGCAGCATATGAAATGTCCCAAACACTATTTTTAACTGTCCAAAATGGGGAAAAATTTTTGTTTTTACTTTCTGATCTATGTTAATCTATGTTAAAATCTCTGTTTAAAAAAATCTATGTTAAAAATGCATTCAAAAAAATTCAGGAAAAAGTGTTTTGTAAATTCGGACCATGAGTCCACATATATGGACATCATTTTTCTCTAAAAGTACATCATAACAAAAGATGATACTTAGATTTTTATTCTAATTAGGTTCTAGTAAGCCCAAATAGCAAAGAGAAATAAAAAATGCATGTAAAAAAAACACCTTGGGCCTTAAGAGGTTAAGCAAATTAGGTTAATTAGTTTGTGAAACAAAAATCTTATGGGGGCTAATATTTTTTTTCGATCTAAACTAAAACAAATTAGACTTTCCCCAGAAGAAAAAATATAATAGGAAATACTGTGAAAAAATAATGTCTTTGCTCTCTTAGATATCACTTAGGATATATTTGAAAAATAATGACAATTTAATTATAAAAATATTTTACATTTATAATTGCGTTAAATTATAAAATATTTTTCGTCTTCAACTGTATAATTCTTATAATAATCTATTTTAAATAAATAATCATGTTTTGTTAATAGTTTTACACAAATAAATATAGAAACTTAAATATATTTTTATATTTTCCCTTTTGTTAACAGGACCTGACGAATAATAATCTGTAATATGTAATTCATTAATCTTAGTTCATATTAATGATATATTTGCTTATTTAGTAATGCATTATTAAAATCAAATGTTGTCCCTATTTTAAACTAACATTATTATTATATTATGAGCTAACATAAACTAACATTAACAAAGTTACAAAAATTAATAAACACTGAAAATACTGAATTGCTCTGTTATTACTTTTAATTTCTGATTGTATGCATTGACCAATAATACCAATGTAAAAAAATGGCTTTTTATGTCACTCATTTCACAATAACAATAATAACATTTTTATTTTATTAAGCAAATTCATTTAATAACACTATAGATCACTATGGACATACTGAGTCAACCAATCAGCAAGCAGGAATGTAACTACCCATTTTGTAAGTGCCCATAATGCATTTTGAAGGGATAATTTCATCCACATTATTGTATAATGTACATTAACAGACTGTTTAACAGTGTACTGTGTGTAAATCATTTGTAACATATGACGTGTAATAATTTAATAGTTGCTAATATTGATGATGTGATGATTAATAAAATGTAAATTTGACTGTCAAGCTTTGTATTTTTCAGTTACTCTTCACTCAGATACAGAGAAGCAGAGAGTAGTTCTTAAAGGCACAGTGTGTTGGCATTTTGGCCACTAGAGGGCGCGTATTCACAACAAACAAAGCCATAGTTTGATGAGGAGTGTGGAATCATGGGAGTTGTAGTCTTTATTATCATACAGGACTCCTGCAGAAATCATGTTGATTGGTGAGTAAAGCATTCACCACTTATTAATATGATGGTATTAGCAAGTGCTGATGAGAAACAAGCATGATACAGCTTACATTTATCATGCCACAGCCCATCACTTCTGGTTCTTTAGCCCGTGATCACATGGAGAAGCAACACTGTTTTATCAGACTAAATACATTTTAGGCTTCTGTTGTAATAATGCAGCTCTGTGCAGTCGAATAAAACACACAACATAGTAAAGGTCCTGTAGTGCGTTAAAATGGGCATTTTTATATGATGTTTAACATAATCTCAACTGATACAGAAAACTTTTTTAGGAACAGCCAGTAGCTTTTCGTTGATATCACAACTTTACAAGGCTGAGATGTTGAGCTCAAGCACATCAGACTGATAGCCACAGTCAATAATAGTAACGTTGCATTCACACCAGACGCGGATGAAGCGTTAAGCACGAGTGATTTACATGTTAAAGGGCACCTATGGTAAAAAATCTACTTTTCAAGCTGTTTGGACAGACATATGTGCATGTATGGTGTATAGACTGCCATATTGGGGTGATATAAACACACCCAGTGCTTTTTTTTTTCAATTTAACAACATAAAAAACGGTGGACCAATTGGATCGGTTTTCAGATCGACCGCAACTTTACGTAGGAGAGCGGTCCCCCCGCCCACCAATATTGATTGACAGGCGCGTCATCATATCCTCAGTTTGTTGATTCACGTCCGCCATTTTCAGCGTGAGTCGAAGCGATATCACTAAACGAACACACTAGCTCTATATTTAGATGCAAGGCTCATTGGGCTCAACACAAGATCAATATTCTCCACATTATCGCTCTAATCGGAATTATTGGTTGTATCTTTAGGTAGGTTTGCAAACATGTGTACTTCTCATTGAGTCTACCTTATACTTCAGCCGTTTGCATTTCTCGCGATCCCAGAAGCTCCCTGTGATCTTAACTAGCATGCGTTTTAGAATTCTAAACATCGGTTTCTATCAGGGTACACTCAAGTCGACGGCTGGGCGCCGCGGACCGCTGCAGAAACCTACGTTTAGAATTCAAAAATGCGTGGCGCGACGATTCGGGACACTTCATGTTTCTGCCGCGCCACAGAGAGTGTCTGGTCTGCCGTGTCGCGGCTTCGAGCGGCGCATCCGGTGCCTCATTCAAATTTAATTCAGTGTGCGTGGTTATTAGTTTCTGTGTACAAGCTCGGCACTTGAAACTAGCACACAGTTGGCTGTAAAACTGTACAAAGACACAAATGATTTTGTACTCTCTGCTTGGTCTGTGTCCGAGTCGTACATGTACGACTGAATGGTGATCCTCTCACTCCTTCTCCTCTGAGTCTGCCTGTCAGACTCTGTTGCAAACGCAGAGCGGGTGAGCTCATGGCTCCGCCCCCTTGTTACGTTGGGCGGGAAGCTGAAACTAATTTACATGTGAAGCAACACACCCCTAAATCAGCAAACTGTGGACACGCCCCCAACATGACACTTTTTAAACACATTATAATAAACAAATCTGAATTGTGTTTTTAACTGAACCTAAACTGGCACACTCAGAAGAACCTTAATATTAATATTACATCATAAAAAAGAGGTAAACTATGTGCCCTTTAAGTCAATGCAAAGATGCAATAACACATCCTGCTCTGCTATACGTGCAAATGAGGAGGTGCGAAGGACTTGATTTGTGCGAATGACACAGTGCAGATTGAGCATTTTGGGTGTTTTCCGTGATTTGCGTGTGAGTCTATGCCATTTTTCAGTCTTTCTAAAGCACATAAAGCACAGCTACTCTCTCAATAAAATTCATGTCAGTCATTTTGCAACAAAACTGGAGTCAACAGGCAGACGTAAATCAAGCAAGTAAACTCAAAATGTTTAAGCGTTTAATTATGTGCAATACCACAATCTATTTGTGCAAGCTGCATCTGGTGTGGACATCCCATAATACCGAATCTGACTTGCTTTACAGGTCAGATATATTTTGTGGTCTGTTCTGACTTATGATCTCTCTGTGCTGCGTCTCTCTGGGCTTCACATTTAGGGTTTGCCGTAGAGAGGTGATGCGCGTGTTTCAAAACTATTAATAAGGAGTTCAGATCAACACAGCTCAGTTTAGGTGAACCATTAGTTTGAACACACTTTGACGTGAATAAATGACCGATTTCAGCATCACCAATTGAAGGGGGTGTCACGTATCAAACACCAGAGAGCATTTGATTGGTCAGTGGATTTGATTAGAAACTGAAGGATAAGGGTCGTGACATCACAAATATGGTTGATTCTATTTGCCAGAAGAGACAAACCTAAAGCTTTGAATGTTTATGTATCTTTAAAATATGAATTGTGTCACTGTTTAGGAGCACACTAGAGTGTAGATTGCCTTAAGACTTTATTATTATTATTATTATTATTATTATTATTATTATTGATAATAACATCTAAAAAAAAACCTTAATTTTGATTTCACTGGGACTTTAAAGGGGAACTATTATGCGAAAAACACTTTATAAGGGGTTTAAACACAGTTGTGTGTCAGCAGTGTGTGAATATGAGCAGCTTCTAATGGTATTTTTTTTTATTAATTTTATTTTTTATAATCAGACTTGATAAAAGCAGTCTGCAGAAACACTTTGATTGACATTCTCCCTTTGTACGTGTCATCAGAAGGGGAAAGCCACGCCCACTAGTGACCATCTCTCTCTCATTAGCATAGGACGTTAGTCTTGTTTTTGAATCTGCCACTATGCTGACACACAGGCATGTGTAGCTCCGCCCACTTTTGAAAAGAGCCCAATCTCATTTGAATTTAAAGCGACAAATTAGACGATTAAATGCCACAATTAGGATCAGTTACAGAGAGTTATTAAACATTATCTGTGTGGTATTTTTATTTATTTATTTATTTTTGGGGGGTTTTCACCTTTAATGTATAGGATAGTAGAGATTATTGACAGGAAAGCATGGGGAGCAGAGAGAGGGGAAGGATCGGTATAGGACCACGAGGCGGGAATCGAACTCGGGTCGCCGTGAGCATGTGTCGACGCACTCACCACTACACCACTGGACATCTGACATCTGTGTGGTATTTTAAGCTGAAACTACACACACACACACACACACACACACACACACACACACAACCACAAACACACACACACACACACACACACACACACACTCTCTCTCTCTCTCTCTCTAGAGACATCAGAGACTTGTTTTACATCTTGTAAAATAGCATTGAACATTCTTTGAAGTATTTGAGATTATATGTAATATGAGCATATAAGTCAGCGAAATATATAACCTTGTTCTTTTATTTATATATATATATATATATATATATAAATAGAATCATATTGTGCCTTTAATTCAGTAATGAATAAACACTGCTGTATTATGACAGCAGGCCTCTGGTGTGAACTGTTCATAGGTCAGGAATGAAGTGAGTCATTGATTCTGCGGTGAATCATTTCCATCTGTTCGTTCATCTGACGACCGAAGGCCAGAAACAAAACATTGCAAGCAAACGCAAACTGAGCTCCATCACCTCACACTGTCTGTAATCTCACGCCAGGCTGGAAAAATAAATAATATTCAAGCTTTATGTCTTTGACCTAGTGAACAAAGGCTGTTAATAGAATATCTCGTGGCTTTTATTGCTCATTTACATTTTTGAAGAGGTACAGTTTAGAAGGTACATAGAAAGTAAACACAGTATGTATGAGGAAATGAGGATCTGTACCTGTTATACAGTGAATCTATTCAATTTAAAATGAGTGAACGCTTATTTTCAGTGCACGGTTGTCATGAAAACTAAGTGACATAATAACATAAAATAAAAAACATGTCTGCCAGAGGAAAGAAATCTGAAGTAAGATCACACTTATGAACCTCTGTCAGATATTTCTAACTGGATTTTGATTTATTTGTGTGTATTTTGTTTCTAACGTAAATGCTTAATGTTTAGATAACTGTAGTTTAAAACATAACATGCTCAGAACTTTTAGATAATTGGACTAGAAACCATACAACTATAAGAAAGGAGAGCATTTTTGCAGTGTATTTACCAACTGTCAATGATCCATACTTTAATACACGACTGTGTAATAAGAAATGTGAACCAAATGTATAAATCAGAAGCTTATTTTATTTTTTTATCACCAAGTTTCTGAAAAAGCATCTTGTTGCTGTGCCGTGTACTGTTGCTTCAATCACGATATCAGTGATTCTGCAATATATCAATATATTATCGATATAATGGCTCGTTTCCACTGACTGGTATGGTACGGTACGGTTCGGTTTGGTACGGGTCACCTTTATCAGGCTTGCGTTTCCACTAACAAGGGTACCCTTTTGGTGGGCGTGGTGTATGACAAAGTTTCAGTCGACGTCATTCTTGCTCGAGGAAATGTCTACAATAAAGCTGTACAGGTCGCTCACATATCATATCAGAAGCACTTCTCACCAAACAGATGCTTCATACACATAAATACTTGTGTAGAAATGTTTATTACTAACTTTACTATGAACATGAGTTGATTATAACTGCAGATCAATGACAGTGCGAAACAGCCTACTGTAACGTCTGTAATTATATTAAATAACTAAATAAATGAACATATATAAACACATACAGCCCCTTACAGTCTCCGATATGTTACCAACTACAGAAGAACTACATATAGCAGACATTTCGCCGTATTTAGGTTCAAAAGAACCCAAAATATAGCCTACAGTCAGTGAAAACCTCTCATCTGTGTCTGTAATCTTCAGCAGCACATGTAGCCTCTGTTAGAGAGTAATTCCCTCATTCCCAGTTCATATTAGTCCAAAAGGTGAAGATAATAAGTTAGTTAAACATGGCATTTTGTTCATGTTTGCTGAATAATAATGTGCTCCTTTTTTCAGGCTTCTCCTTTGTTTCTTCACGCTTCACTCTCACGTTTATCAGTGTCTGACAGGATCGGGTTTCAAAAGCACGTCAATAATCAAGCGCACGTTATTATCATCAGCTCAAGAAGTTATTTCAGATATAATGTTAGACGTGCGCGAGCGCTAGCAAGAAAGCGAAACCGCTCGTGCTTCAAACTGGCTCGTAAAAAACTACGGGGCACAGGGTAAATCTGCTCTACTCCATGGCTTTGTGGCTGTTTATCAAGATGACAACAAGGTTTGTTTGAGCCCGGGTCGATCATGGCTCGTTATTATATGTATATATAATTCCGCTGTAATCTCTCGACTCGTCGACTGTGTATTTTAAACATGGCGGTTTTTTTGTTTTCATTCTGGCTTGTTGCGTAAGCGAATGACGTATCTCTGTAAATCAATAGCGTTCAGCTGCGCGTCTAGCTCCGCCTTTTGGTACTCTTTCTCGTGTTTAGTACCCTTTCGAAAGGGTGCCGAAAAAGTGGTACGGTACGGTTCGGTTCGGTACGCTTTTTGACAGTGGAAACGGCCATAAAAGCATACCGAACCGAACTGTACCGTAACACTCAGTGGAAACGGGCCTTAATATATATCGATCACAAGAAAACCAATAACAATATATCACAATTTGGTAAATGAAGGGGAAAAATGCATTAAAAAGTTATGATGCATTTCTATAATTAACAGCACATTTATAGAAATGCATGAAGGTAAAACAAGCGCTCATCTGTCAAACCAGCTTCAAAATGCTGATGTGCAGAGAGCAGTTTGTGACTGAAGAGAACACATCTCTAGCACAGCAGCAGAATCTCCGTTTTGTGGATATGCATTTCAGAAAACACGGTCAAAATAGTAATTTATTGCTTTCTAATTTTCTGTAAACTTAAAACACGTATTGTTATTACAACTTAACCAACTTATTTTATGAAAACATGATTAACATGATAAACAATCATGCATTCCCACTAGATTAATTTTTCTTTAACTGATCAAAATGCTCAGAGGTGAGCTCAGACTTCTCTGAGCATGTATGATGTTTTCAGCAGTAAAGAACATTAGTTAGTTACTCATCTCTTTAAAAGAAGCATAATTTTTAAGTTTTTAATTGCCCTAATATTTTTTTGCCAAAATACTATCTACAAGACTTTGCCAATGTCTGTAAGGGTTAAATAAACTCAAGGTCCTTCAAATTATATGTTCATGCCTTATTGATATCTTTATCTAACATATATTTTGGCAGAGTTAAAAAGTTTGAGCACATTTTCCTGTATGAAGTCTCACAGCATTGACCGCAGGCACGATATAGCGAAGTGAAATTATGGACAAATCCAACGGTGTCATTTAAATTTAGCTGAAAAAGTTAACTTAATGTTGTATTAAAACAACCCAGCATTTTTTTATTGTACATTTCATGATATACAGTAAATTATAAGTTTTTATGACTGGATTTAGTTTTTTCCTGCATCTCAGAAATCATGGGGCTTTATTAGCCTTTATCAATACAGAGACTAAAACTGTAAACTGTTTGTTTACAGACATATAAGGAAACCGTATGTGACTCATGTCATCTATATGGTCATAAAATCAAAAGTTCAAAGCTTCAACTACTCTTTGTTACTGTAATACTTTTATGTTATTTAGAAATTGTGACATGGGAGTGATAAAACGTTGCAGGTCAAGCTTTTCAATATCATACGACTGATAATTATGAATGAGCAAGAGATAAAACTTGGATAGAGCATGTTAGATTATTAACAAAGACTGTTGCAATAGTCAGAAAATTAAGTGAAATGTTAGTTTCGTCATCTAGAATTCAACTTCAACTCAACATGAAATGGTTATGGTATAATTATCTATGTTTGTGTGTGTACCAGTTTTTATATCCCAGTGGGGACTTAAACCTGGATGCACACATACTCTTGGGGACTTGTGTCACCATGGTGACCAAACTAGAGGTCCCCATGGGTAAACACGCTTGTACTGTAAATCACACAGAATGAAGAGTTTTGGTAATATAAAAATGGAGATTGTTTGATGCAAGGGTTGGGTTTAGGGGTAGGATTAGGGTAGGAGGATAGAATATGTGGTTTGTATTGACCTTATTCTTCAATGTGCGCTTGTTTTTGCGCTTGTTTTAGAACTTCCGATTCAGCTGCCTATGGGAGAAATGACTAGGAATAATAAACGGCTGAAAACGGTCAAACTACTTACTGTACAAACAAGTGTTTGCATGACAATACAGACAAAGTAGAATAATATAATAAGAAATTTTCAGTTTGCAACACCAAGCAGCAAAGCGAGCTGTTTTTAATGTCTAAAAATGAATGGAAGTGAATGGGACCGGAAGTCTCGAGCCAAAATGATTCAATTGGCTGCGCCCAATCGTACGCAGAGAATAAGGTGAATAGTACACTATAGGAAATAAAGCTGTCACTGGGGCAGTATCTTTTTCAGTGGTACATATCTGTACCTAAAATGTCCATCACGGTACCTCAAACGTATATTCTGGGTGCATTTGACTACTAAAATGCACCTTTGAGGTACCAATATAGACTGTTTTTGGTTACAAAGGTACCACCGCAGTGGCAGCTCTCTTACCTGTATTACTGAGAGTGTAGAAACATCATTATGTCTATGAGGGTCCCCCCGGGATAAAGGAACAAGTCATTCCACTGGATCCATTATTGATGTAAAATAATACTAAATTAATTGTTATGGAGAATGCTTTAGCTCAAGATGCTATTCTCAAACCAGACACCACATGGCGTGTCTATAACACAGTTTTATGTATTTCCATCATATTATTGTATTTGTACAAGTTGACAAATAATTAAACCTGTTGGTGGTGTATTCCAATATGTTGTTACAAAAATAATAACAAGCCTCAATGCCTTCCAGAGTTTCCCGCCAGAGGAAGTGGCATCACTTGCAACAAGTGACTTGGTTTTTCTGATGTAACAGAGTTGACCAGAACATTGAGACAGACACAAAATGCCTTTTTATTACCTAATTTACAGAAAATACAGATGTTTCATGCAAATGTTCATTTAACTAGTAGATTAAACACACGAAAATTAAATATCAAAATTAAACGTAATTATTTCATGATAATTAAAGATGAATGTGTGATTCAGGAGTTGTAGACTGGCAAATATAGGTTCAGTGTGTCTTTAAAGGTGCTGTATGTAAGTTTTTGACTCTTCTAAAGCATAAAAACACCATAGTATGTTTGCAGATATTTAAGAAACATGCTCAGTGAACATTCTTGTTCATCTGAAAAACAATGCTTGAGTCAGATATTCTGCTTTGAAAATGTGCGTTACGTGCTGGAACACTGTCTTTGTCTTAACCCGCCCAATGACAGTTTAGCCAATTATATTTCAGCACCGCGGGTTGCCTTGGTGGAAAAACCGCGTATTTCATTCATTCAGTCAGGAAGGCTCCCAAAGTGTGTGTCTGTGACCGAAATATGACCTCCGGTGGACAGTAGCAAACTCTGAAATGAGACGCAGATTCAGAGTTCCACATGAGGTTATTAATTAGCAAATAATATAAATACTATGAGCGTAAACATTAGGTGACCAGGTTACGTTGTAACCCTATGTCATAACAACACACTACATGATGAGATTTGCAGCAATTTAAATACAGCCGTTCAGAAGCACAGAATAGTGCACCTCCTGCACTCCATTGAAATGGTAAGGTCTATAACCTAATAGGGTAATATGCGCAGCTAGTGTTTCTTCCCATACCGATTAACTTCCAGTGAGCGGTTAATGTGACTTTTTTCCATTTTATACGGTTCATTTTACAGCATCGATGTTGTGATGTAATTAAAATATCATCAGTTAAATAGACTTCTGCATTCATTTAGTTGTTCAAGCGTAAAAAGAGATGAAAAGCCATTTACACGCACGCGCCCGTCAGGATCAGCAGGCGAGCAGAGAAACTCCATTGAGAATACTGGGGTAAAATAAATGTTCATATTTTAAAGACATGACACGGAAAATTGTAATTTAATGGAGTGCTTCTGAAACCAACTTTGTATCGTATATCAATCAGGCATTAAAGATCGTTTATTTTTAAAGAAAACAGACCTTAAACGTGCCGATTTTGTAACGGCGTACAGTTCACCAGAAGCGTTTGACTCCCATTACTGAAAAATTAAAAGTCCTTCTGCATACCAATGCATAGACCCTATTAATACATATTAAACCTCTTTAGCATTATTAAATGCAGATGCTGAATCGCTGATATGTGTTGGCTTTCACCTAAAATTTCAAATGGTTTATTTGATTTTCAAGATCTGAGGTGAACTATCTGCTGCTGCTTTCTGTAGTATGGCAATAAATGTCATGTGAAATTCAAACATACATTATTACCATTTAACACTGAATAAAGCACACGAGGTGTACCTGAGTTGATCAGGTCAGCTGCAAAAATAGAAGCCATTTCTAAAATATCAATTCGAGGTGTTGGTTAGAACAAAATCTCCTTTTAATATGTAAAATATTAGTTATATCGCTTTAATTCAGAACACGACTTAAATCAGCCTTTAGGCTCGAAAGTCAGGCACGCTGTTAATGTCCTCAATCTGGCAACCTGCGCTTGATTGTGTTTTGAACCAGTGGTGTCAAACTTGCATAAACTGCACCTTTAAGTTAATATTTTCAAAACGAAATATCGCTAAATATACACACAAACATTATTCTTTAGAAATAACTTGATATACTTTGAGTTATTGTTCAGAAATGTTTCATGAATGTGTTTATTATGAAAAATAATAGGTTTATTAATGTATAAATATACTGAACTTTAAAATAGATATTAAAAGTCATGTTGTTCTCTTGTTTATGATGCTGTCTAGGTAGGGGTGCTTATGATGTTTTGAAACTGATTTATGGCCATTGGGGGGGTTTGCTATTAAATTGTCAGCCTGGTATTTATGTTTCTTGCGTCAGAAGCATTTGTACCGTGATGATCAGTCACACATAGACATGCTGCCAAATATAGCATCCACCGAGAGCCGGTTTAGAAGGGAACTTTTCACCTCACTCCGAGACAAAATTTCCCTCAAGGCGTGCCAAGAAGACGAGGCAAGTAATTGGAAACAATCTAATCAGGACGGTCAAGTATCATCAGAGGAAACGTACTGGAATACCACGTGTCTGTCTTGTCTTTATTTAACACTGTTATGTTCACTTCCATTTATGCGGATTGCGAGTATTATGATTAATAACCGTCTCTGCTAAATCCATACAAGCATAAATCAATCATAAATAGATCTGACAAGATGCAGGAGTACTCACAGTCATCACGCTTTCCGCAGTGTGAAGCTTCAGAGTTTTTGAAAGTGAATGATAACATGTGGGATTCTGGCCAGACTGGAGTTCAGTGAGGAAAATGACCCTGAGCTGAAATGTAGGGCAAAAATAATGTGAGAGGAAGAGAAAGGCATTAAGACAAAGGTACACTCAAGAACACACAGCTCTAGGAGATTAAGGTCAAAAAAAAGAACAGATTTGTTAACGCTTTATAGGGAACTTAGCGAAATACTCGCTGGAAAAACCCTGGAATGGGGGTTATTATTTTTACCTTTATGACTTTATTGTTAACAATGTCGAGGAAGTTACCGTATATGGTTCTTTGCCCATTGAAGTGTTAAACACACATGCACACACATACTGTATAGCCACTAATAATAATAATATGGTAAATGATAGTAAATATTGTCAGGGTACACATATCTGAGACTAAATAATAAAACATTTATATAAAAATATTTCATATTTTCACTGTTTTGTTAGAAGTCTAATGATATTTTACTGCATTGAATAATCAATGGCTATATATTTTTAGTGTAATTGTTATAATATTCTAAAAATATATAGATATGTATGTGTACATAATTAAATCATAGTAAACTATTTTATTTCATATTTAAACGTGTGTGTTTGTTTCACATAACCATTTTACATAGAATCAAAGAAAACTTATTATACGCCAGTGTATTTTTACCTCAAGAACCTCAAGAGTCATTTTACCTCAAGAACGGAGTTTATATCAGTCTGTGAACTAAGAACGGCACATTATCGCTAAGAAAACACTGTTTACGGCTTTAATTTACACCGTTGGTGTTTAATATGACCTTGTGACCTCTCTGTAACATAGATCGTTGTTTAAATGAATCGTTTACTTTCTCACCTGGTTTTATCCACGTGATTGTTTACTGTATCGTCTCTAATGTGTGTTAAACATTAACTATGTGCTAGTTAGCATGATTTGGTGGTATATTTCCACTCTTAAACTGCCCCTCAGAAAAGCGCGTGCTCGACGACGTGCCCCTCCACGCGCGCGACCCGCTGACAGAAGCACAGCGACAGGTGCGATGGTGGAACGGCGCCAATATGCAAATTTAAACGACGACTCAAGCGCTGATTGGTTCACCAAGTACTGCCTTATTGGCAAGACACTCACGTCTCCTTGACGCAAGGCCGAGCTGCCTATATAAAGAAGGCGAAACCTAGTCCATCAATGAAATAGTAAAAAGAGGGAGATTCTGGGAGAAAGGAAAGGAGAGAGAGAGACTGAAAGCATTCCCGAGGAAGCGATTCCTTTGCTACTGTCCTATCGCGAAGACCAAGAACAAAAAGAGGATCAGAATGAAGTTTATAATTGGAATAGGGGGGTGAGTACTCACAACAGCACCATTATTAACATATATTGTTCGTTGTCATTGTTTATTATACTAAACTAATGTGTTATTAACAGTGTGACCAATGGAGGAAAGACAACATTGACTGGAAGACTCATAAAGAACTTACCAAACTGTTGTGTGGTTCATCAAGATGATTTTTTCAAGGTATGAAGAGATCCCACTGTATTTTATTAGTACTTTCTTCATATGTATTGTGGCTCATAAAAGTATTTCGACATTTATGCCTTGCTTAAGAATGTATTAGTGTTATTAATACATTTTAAGTCTGGTGTGAGTGTCTGAATACTTCAGATTTAGAATATTGGCAATGCTAGATTATAATTAGCGCCACAGCATTCTAGAGGGACAGAAAAGGTAAAGACATTTAGGACTTGAATCATTTGTTGTATTTATGGACCCATGTGGTTCATGAACCCTATGCTGGTGTTCTCCTGGACAGCCAACCTCAAACAAATACACAAATGAATGCCATTTGGGATGCCTAAAATGACGTACAGTCTAGCAGGCATTCATTTGAAGCATTAAAATGCTAATTTCACTAATACGATTCTCTTGCTCATGCCACAATCAATCTATGGCATGCAAGAAGATCTGGCAACCCTTCAAAACTCCAATCGCTCTCCCATATCGGCATATTTAATAACACCTCTTAAGTGCATCACACACACATTCCTAACTGTCTTCAGAGGCTTTTTTTACACCGGGAGCCTCTTGAAGAATTGCATTTTTAACATGCTGGTAAAGATAATTCAATCCAATGAATGCATAACTTGCACATTTAGTGCACTGAACTCAAATTAAGTCAAGTACACACTTCAAATTGATATTTGAAGACTATAGGCTGAGGGCTTGGCGTCACATGTCCAGGTGGGACCAGCACTGCCTGAGCGATCTACACCTTTTTGTTTTATTGGTCACTGTTATTGCAGCCCCAAGATCAAATAGAGCTCGGGGAGGACGGCTTTAGACAATGGGATGGTAAGAATGGCTTTCGCTGTGGGAAGAGAAACAGTAACGTATTCCCACCTTTTCATAACCATTCTTGATGTTTGCTTTTTTTTTGTAACATAAACCTAAAACCCAGCAAAACTATTTTTTTTTCTTCCAACATTGCAGGTCAAAAGCTTGGACACACTTACAGTACAACACAATTGTTTTCCACAGTTTTTCCATTTCAAGTTATCATTATATGCTCTAAAATTAAGTTTTAGATGATGATTATTGGAGTATGTTTTAAATCATTTTTTTCCAACCTAAAATTTTCACTTTAATTGTGTCACCTGCCATTTCTTTGTTTATTATTTATCATAAACAATATCAATTTCTGACTAAAATCTTTGCAGCAAATTAGTATTTTTAAAGCATCCCATGATAAAACTAATGACTTAGATTGATATAAATGAGCAGAACTTAAATATAGATTAAAAAAAATATGTTTAAATATACTGGATACTAGATATACTACATTACATTTATGTAGTCTAATGCAGTGTTTCCCAACCCTGTTCCTGGAGGCACACCAACAGTTCATGTTTTGGATGTTTCCCTCATCTGACTCATTAACTTCAGGTTTTGGAGTCTTTTCTAATGTTCTGATGAGTTGTTTCAGGTGTGTTTGATTAGGGAGAGAATGAAAATGTGGACTGTTGGTGTGCCTTCAGGAACAGGGTTGGGAAACACTGGTCTAATGTACTATTTCAAAATAGCCATAATAGAGAATAACATTAATAAGTGTGTCCAAACTTTAGACTTGTAGTGTAAATTTGACTCACAGTTCTATAGTATTAATTATTAACATCCCTAAAAAAGGAAAAAGGACAATAATTTTAAAAGAGCAGAACAAAATGCATTAATGAAATGTTTCTGTTATCCAAGCATGTGAGACACGCTTTGTCTTTTTTGTCTCCTTGTGTAGTCATTACCGCCTTAGACATGGACGCCATGGTGAACACTGTTAAGGGATGGATGGAGAACCCGGTGAAGTTTGCACGATCCCATGGCGTGACCGTTTCTACCACATCCGACCCCGATCGTGACATCCACATACTCATTGTAGAGGGATTTCTGCTTTATAACTACAAGTAGGTGATCATTCAGGCCAGTGTTGGGGGTAAATAGTTGCATTGTTAACACTTTACAATAAGGTTGTATTAGTTAATAGTTAATGCATTAAGTTGAATTTATATAGATATAATAGTAATAATAATAATTGCTAATTACATTAACGACTAAAGGTTTTCTTCTCGCAAGTGCAAATGAATTTGGATGTTAATAATGCATGAGTAAATGCTGAACTATGATTAATTAGTGTTGTACAAGTATTGTTCATTATTAGTTCATATTAGTAAATGCATTAACTAATGAAACCTTTTTATAAGTAATTAAATTGCTTTACCTCTGAAAAAGTAAAAAATAAGGCATTACTTTTCATTTTTTGGTCATTTAATTACAGCTACTTATAATTACCATAAGTATTACATAAATTCAACAGGTCTATATAAACTAATTCAGAGAAGCATAGTGTTAGATCTTCACGCCAGATGAATAGGATCCAGCCCAGGATGCCAGATCTTGTCAGGAAATGTCAGTTCCTCCAGGTATCTGGACAACAAGTCAGCGGAGTTTCCAATACCCAAACCTGTTAACCAGTGTTCAGCTGAATTAGCAGTCTACTACCAATATAGGAGCTGATTGTGGAAGGAAGCCAGAGAAGAGCTGAAGCAGGAGACGAAGTGATGATAATAAAGAGCAGGGTTTATTGAATAATCTTAGTTGCATATGGCCTGGTGCGCTCTCATGCTTCATCTGAGCAGCACAAATATAACAAATGTTATTATTCATCAGGCCACAAGACCTTGAATTAGAGACATATACTCATATCGCATATCAGTGGAGAGGAACATTTCATGAAACACCAACACTATATGACTAAACAATGGGAAAAAGCACTTAAAGCAGGACAAATAATAAGGTATATATAAAATAAAGAAATCAAATCAATAAATGATTAATATAATAAATGATAAACATGAATGAATTAAAATTATTAATCAAATAATCAGATGACTAAATGAATAACTAAATTTATAAATGATTATATAGCCATAACTGTAATTATCAATGCAAAACAAATAATAAAAAAACAAGAACAAAACATCGTATAATATAGAATTCATTTAAAGCACACACAGGTTATCACAAATTTCAGATTCTACAAGAGTAATATATATATTTTGGAGAATAATTCAATTTTCCAACTAATGAACATTTTGTAATTTATCAAAACAACTGCATATGCTTAATAAAAAAATAATTGAGAAATTAGATTGCTACAATACAAGGTATACATTTAAATGAAGCAGATAAAATTAAGTTAATAATAAAATAAATTATTTAATTAAACAGAGTAATTGTAAATATATATAATAATAATAATATTTTTTTCCAGATATTTTGCACATTAACTTAACATAATAATAATAATAATAATAATAATAATAATAATAATAATAATAATAATTGCTAATTACCTTAATGGTTAAACGTTTTATTTTAATGACAACTGCGCATGCTTAATAAGCAAAATAAAAAATGTATGCCAAAATATATATATATGAAATAAAGTGTCAATACTATTGTGTTAATATATACATTGTTTAAATGAAGTGTTCATTTTTAAACTCAAACTTAAATGATCCTGTTTGACTCCAATTAAAATAATTAAAAGTTTACTTTATATTGTCAATGCATTCAGATTTATGTGGGTTACTCTTTAGTCAAGCGAGTAAATTACTTATTGAGTAACTATAGGTTACTTTTTAGACAAAGTAATAAGTCATTTAAATACAGTTGTAATGATGTATTATAATGTACACAACACTGATGGAGACCTTATTTGGTTAATAAAGACAAGAAATGTGAGCATAAAATTGATGCTCTTATTTCCACCTTCAGGCCTTTGATTGACGTCTATAACAAGTGCTTCTACGTCACCATTCCATATGAAGAGTGCAAAAGGAGAAGAAGGTGAGGTTTGTTATTAAAAATCATGGATGTTTGATGGATTTGTTAGGTCTTTTCTAACAAATATTGTGTTGTCATTTTAGTACGAGAACGTACACCGTTCCTGACCCACCAGGTCTGTTTGACGGCCATGTTTGGCCAATGTACTTGAAACACAGGACAGAAATGGAGAACAGCAGCTTGGATATCCGTAAGTCAATCAATAATCGTAGTAATAATAAAATAGTTTTCGTTCACTAATATAACCTTGTTTGTGAATGCCAAGACTAAAAGCTACTGGGAAAAAAAGCATTTTTATTTACTGAAATTAAATTAAAAAAGCACAATAAATGAAAAACCAAAACTATTCATGTCGTCCCAACACAAATCGATTAAGTTCATGTAACAAATTGAAGTGGATTGAACATAAAACAATTAAGGTGTCCCAAAAAATGGCGAGAATTGTGTTGTTTCAGCTCATTTTAAAAAGTAGATTGAACAAGCAGCAAAAACCTTTTTGTTTTTTAGTGTATTCCCTAAAAACTAACTGAAATAATGACCAAATAAAATAAGATTTCAGTATTAATAAGCACTAATTCTGTGGTGCAAAATCTGAGCCTATGGCTGTTTTAGAGAAAAACCTTTTACAAACAAACACACTTCATTTTTCATTTTCATTTCTTCATTTTGACAAATAAATGGGCATGTTTACCTACATATATGATCTTTTAACATATCTTAATTTTTACTTTTATTCCTTTAAGTTGCATTAATAAGCAGTTTAAACAAGAGTTAATGTAAGAAATGCGAACAATAATCTTTGCTTTGGTCTGCTAATTCTGCTAAACTAGAATTTCTAAAACTATATTTAATATATTTAGTTTTTCCTAAATAGCAGTGTGTTCACAAAATAAACTGAACAGCGCTGTAAAATAAATGCTGGATTCCACTCAATCTATTTGTGTTGGGGCAACATGAGGGAATTAAGTTGGCCTATTAGTTTTTACAAATTTAAGTTGATCGAACATAAATGAATTAAGTTGTCCCATTTGTTGCTTCAGCTCATTTTAAATGAGTAGTTTTAACAAACAGCAAAAAACGCGTGTGTCTGTGTATTGCCTAAAAACTAACTGAAATAAAGTAATAATGACTAAATATAATAATAATTTTTAGTATTATAATTCTGTAGTGTAAATCTGTCCTGTGGCTGTTTTAGAGAAATACCTTTTACAAACAAATACACTTTCTTCATTTTGACAAATAAATGGGCATGTTTAACTACATATATGATCTTTTAACATATCTTAACTTTTACTTTTATTCCTTTAAGTTGCATTTCTTTGGTTTTCGGCTCAGTGTCTGTTCAAACTATTACTTTATTTGTAATATTTTGAGGTTTAAACAAGAGTTAATGTAAGAAATGTGAACAATAATCTTTGCTTTGGTCTGTTAATTCTGCTAAACTAGAATTTCTAAAACTAAATTTAATATGTTTAAAATATGTTCACAAAATAAAAATTGACCAGCACTGTAAAAAATGCTGGATTCCACTCATCCAATTTGTGTTGGGACAACATAAAGGAATTAAGTTAGCCTATTAGTTTTTACAAATTTAAGTTGATCGAACATAAATGAATTAAGTTGTCCCATTTGTTGCTTCAGCTCATTTTAAATAAGTAGTTTGAACAAACAGAAAAAAACTTGTGTGTCTGTGTATTACCTAAAAACTAACTGAAATAAAGTAATAATGACTAAATATAATAATAATTTTTAGTATAATAAAGCACTAATTCTGTAGTGTAAATCTGTCCTGTGGCTGTTTTAGAGAAATACCTTTTACAAACAAATACACTTTCTTCATTTTGACAAATAAATGGGCATGTTTAACTACATATATGATCTTTTAACACATCTTAATTTTTACTTTTATTCCTTTAAGTTGCATTTCTTTGGTTTTCGGCTCAGTGTCTGTTCAAACTATTACTTTATTTGTAATATTTGAGGTTTAAACAAGAGTTAATGTAAGAAATGCGAACAATAATCTTTGTTTTGGTCTGTAAATTCTGCTAAGCTAGAATTTCTAAAACAATTTTTAATATATTTATTTTTTCCTAAATAGCAGTGTGTAACAAAATAAACTGAACAGCACTGTAAAAAATGCTGGATTCCACTCAATTAATTTGTGTTGGGACAACATGAAGGAATTAAGTTGGCCTATTAGTTTTTACAAATTTAAGTGGACCGAACATAAATGAATTAAGTTGTCCCATTTGTTGCTTCAGCTCATTTTAAATGAGTAGTTTGAACAAACAGCAAAAAACTTGTGTGTCTGTATTACCTAAAAACTAACTGAAATAAAGTAATAATGACTAAATATAATAATAATTTTCAGTATTATAAAGCACTAATTCTGTAGTGTAAATCTGTCCTGTGGCTGTTTTAGAGAAAAACCTTTTACAAACAAATACACTTTCTTCATTTTGACAAATAAATGGGCATGTTTAACTACATGTATGATCTTTTAACATATCTTAACTTTTACTTTTACTCCTTTAAGTTGCATTTCTGTGGTTTTCGGCTCAGTGTCTGTTCAAACTTATATTTTATTTGTAATATTATGAGGTTTAAACAAGAGTTAATGTAAGAAATGCAAACAATAATCTTTGCTTTGTCCACTCAGTCGATTTGTGTTGGGACAGCATGAAGGAACTAAGTTAATTTATTAGTTTTCAGTATTAATAAGCACTCATTCTGTGGTTTGCAGACTATCTGGATGGCATGAGCTCAAAAGACGAGCTCTATAACCAAGTTTATGAAGACATTCAGAACTCTCTGTTGAACATCTTATAGGTGAGCACCTCAATCTTTTGTATGCACAATCTACAGTAGTTCGCCAGTAACTTTCTGTAAATCAATTACAGCAAAAATACTGTGTTTACATTTACAGCACCATTTATCTTGCTGTAATGTAGTTACAGTATTGTATATCTTTATTTTAAAGTTGCATTGTGAAAATTGCTTTATTTTACAGTACAGTAACACACTGCATAACTGTCCTACAGTAAAATACAGTTCATATTACAGTTAAATACTGTTTGACTTCCAATAATCGTTAACAGTGTGCATAAATATGACTTATGTGACTGCAAAGATGTTTGACTAATCATCTGTGTGTGTTTCTTCTCGTTGCAGCATCTCCAGTCGGATTGAAGATGTGTTTGTGTATAGAACTGTAAATAGGATCTTAAGGAGATTCGGCTTCTGCCACTCGATGAATTTTGTAAATACGATGAAGTACTAACTTATTTTAAAACTTGTGGCTAGTGCCTTTGATTTTGTATTGCTCTGTGTAACTTTTGTTCTATTTAAAAGCAAGAATCACTCTCTGGGCTGATCCGAGACGTACAATTTTCATGTATATTGTAATTGAAGAACTTCAATCAAAACTCACATTTGAACTCTTTATCTGTTGTGTTTTTATTCTTAGCATTGAGACATGCATGCATGTACACATGTTTATGGATTATGATGAAGGAATATAACAAAATATTTCATGAAATTATTAAATAAATAAAAGAACTCAAGAAATAAATTGCAATGTAATGGGCAAAATATAAAATATTTAATTAAATTATTGAATTACAATGCATTACATTTGAATTAAAACATTTCAAGTATATAAAATTTACAGGGCTTTTTATGTAAAGATTGTTCATTTACATAAAAATACATTAGACGTGCATGCATTTTCATTCTCAGCATTGAGACATGCATGTAAACCATCTTGCATGTTTGTGAAGGAATGTAATAAAATATTGTAGAAAATCATCATATAAATAACAGGTCACTCAATAAGTAAATTGCAATGTAATGGGCAAAGTATAATACACATTTTATAAATAATTATTAATAATATGTATTACAATGCATTTAATGCATGTAATAAAGTATATAAAATTACCTGGCTTTTTATGTAAAGATTGTTAATTTACATAAAATACATTAGATATTATGCATGTGTTTTCATTCTCAGCACTGAGACATGCATGTAAACCATCCTGTACATGTTTACGGATTATGATGAAGGAAAATAATAAAATATTTCATAAATTTCTTAAATAAAAGTCAACTCAAGAAATAAATTGCAATGTAATGGGCAAAATATAAAATATTTAATAAAATTATTAAATTGCAATGCATTACATTGGAATTAAAATGTTTAATAGTATTCAAAAATATAAAATTACAGGGCTTTTTTTGTAAAGATTTTTCATTTACATAAAAATGAATTAGACATTATGCATGCGTTTTCATTTTCAGCACAGAAACATGCATGTAAACCATCTTGTGCATGTTTATGGATTATGATTAGGAAATATAATAAAATATTTCATAAAATTATGAAATAAATAAAAGACAACTCAAGAAATAAATTGCAACGTAATTTGCAAAATATAACATATTTAATAAAATTATTGCATTACAATGCATTACATTTGAATTAAAACATTTCAAGTATATAAAATTACCAGGCTTTTTATGTAAAGATTGTTCATTTACATAAAAATACATTAGACGTGCATGCATTTTCATTCTCAGCATTGAGACATGCATATAAACCATCTTGCATGTTTGTGAAGGAATGTAATAAAATATTGTAGAAAATCATCATCTAAATAACAGGTCACTCAATAAGTAAATTGCAATGTAATTGGCAAAGTATAATACACATTTCATAAATAATTATTAATAATATGTATTACAATGCATTTAATGCATTTTATAAAGTATATAAAATTACCGGCTTTTTATGTAAATATTGTTCATTTACATAAAAATACATTAGACATTATGCATGTGTTTTCATTGCCAGCATTGAGACATGCATGTAAACCATCTTGTACATGTTTATGGATTATGATGAACGAATATAATAAAATATTTCATAAAATTATTAAATAAAAGATAATTCAAGAAATATATTGCAATGTAATGGGCAAAATATAAAATATTTAATAAAATTATTAAATTGCTATTCATTACATTTGAATTAAAACATTTAATAAAATTCAAGTATAAAAAATTTAAGGGCTTTTTCATGCAAAGATTGTTAATTTACATAAAAATGCATTAGACATTATACATGTGTTTTCATTCTCAGCATTGAGACATGCATGTAAACCATCTTGTACATGTTTATGTATCTTGATGAAGGAAAGTAAAGAAATATTTCATAAAACTAATAAATAAATAACAGATAACTCAATATATAAATAGAAATGTAATGGGCAAAATATTAAATTTTTCATAAGCAATTCTTAAAATAAATTGCAATGCATTTCATTTCAATTAAACCACTTAATAGAATTCAAGTATATGAATTGCAAAGCTTTTTTATGCAAATATTTTTCATTTACATAAAAATGTTATGTTTGTGTTTTTTTATTTAGTGCAACGTTGTGAAAATGAACTCTCACATGTATAAAAAAAATTGTATATTTATTTTATGGACAACAGATGCAAAATTAGCCTTTTGGCTCATTCTGCCACATTGTGCATTAATGTATTTATTAATATACATTGTCCCTGTCAGATAAACCTGAAATAAATGTATATATTTACTAGTGCTGGACAACGAATCTCATCCAAAATAAATGGTTGTCACAACAAATGTGTGTGTATTACATACATTTAATATGCATATGTGATACACACAATTTTGTTACATAGATATGTAAATATATTTAATTTGTATCATATACATATATATATTTGACATCTAAATATAAATAAGCATTTTCTCAAATATGTGCATGCATGTGTGTATTTATATGCACATAATAAATATACACAGTACACACACACACACACGTCAAAACAAACTTATTTTGGACAGCACTAATATTTACTGATGCAATCATGTTATTTATTAATATATAAGACGCTTATTGAACTATCTACATTATTTACCTCCATATGCTTTATTAAAACCTACTCAGTTACATCACAGTTACAGCAGAGTTTGATCTGGTTTTACATTCATTCAAATGTGTATTAATGCCATATTATAACACAAAAGCAAACACATGATATCAGTCACTCAGACACAAGGTCATAGTCATTTATAGTTCACCACTTGTATGAAACGTCAATGTTAAAGTTTATTGAAGTACACACAGTCAGATGCCTTCTCTTATTTTATCAGCTGAACATCAAGTAGCTTAGACTATAATATGTATAATATGTAATCATGTACAATGTCAATGAACAGTCAGTCTGTGATGTTTTGTTTCTGTCCATCATGGATCTCAAATAACTTCTATAACATAAAGTATAATAATGTTTATTAGTGTTAATATATATTATTAGTATGTATAGAATGAAAATGAGCGTCAGATATAATCATGTCGCGTAATACAGCTGCTGACGTCAGTTCTAATAGTACAAGGTACAGGAATAAAACGTGATTAGCATAATCACAGTAAACTGTTTGTAGTATAAACGTTTATCTGAAGTTTGTCTCATTTTAGCATCAAACTTTTATCGAACTTTTAAAGAGCCCATATTATGGCTTTTTGAAAATGCCCTTCCATGTAGTGTGTCACACAGCTCTAAGTGAAGTGAAATATCCAGCTAAGGCTTAAATCTGTAAGTGTACAGTGTTTAAAACTATTGATTCATCTATAAAAGAGTCGACTCATAGTGCTTCAAACGAGTCGTCTTGATAACGAGTCATTAGGTGTTTCGCGATGACGCAGCTACGAAACACAAGTAGTTGCACGCGCAAGCCCGGGAGATTTGAAACCTGCGGCTCCGCCCACTAACAGAAAAAAGTCACACACACACACACAGAGACACACACAGACACCGGTAGAATGAAGTCACGCTGTGCAGATGGAGATTATTGACAGTTCACCCAAAGATGAAACCTTAGCATATAGCCTAGCCTTGAGCAGATCGAGAGCCTCTGGAAACTACCTGCTTACAAAGAAGACTTCATCAGTTTGTTAAAGGAAGGATCGGTAAAGACTGTCAGAACAAGGATCAGTGGATCATGAATCAGTTTCTTCCTCCATTTCACAAGTGTTAATACGTGCGATTAAAATTGTTGCCTTGTTTACTCTAGCTTGCAAATTATGCATTTAGTTGTGTTTTGTTACTTGTAACCGCGTGTACTGTATCAGGTTAACTCTTTATATTCTCATATCGCGTGTAAAGCTACGTTGAAAACGCGACGCGTGCCGCTTTGTTTATGGATAGTCAGCTATGTGTGTGTGTGTAATGTGTGTGTGTGTGTGGCTCCTCTGAGGACGGTCGTTTGTGTGAGTGTCTCCTCTTAGGAGGTTGATGTGTGTGTGTGCGTGTCTCTGAATAGGGTAAAGCTCTAGGCAAAGGGTGATCAAAGGGACCCGTTTGTAAAGTGAGGACTTTAGGGGGTGTCGCGGTTGAAATCTTAAAGTTGTAATCGCGGATGTAACTGAGGACGCGGAGGGGGAGGGAGGTGTCGCCGCCGCGCCGTCTCTATTCTGGACGCGCCGGCCCTGTGTGTGCGTGTGTGTAAAAAGAGCAAGTAGACTGCTAGGACATATCCTCGCCAGTTCTTGGACTTTTTGCTTGATAAAATAGTTAGTCGTCAGTATTTTCTAGTCCATCGTCTGTATTTACATTCACCCACTGGCAGCCAAAATCCACTATGAAGCGTGTGTACACTGTGACTACTTTTATATTGTTGATAATCTGCTGGGCATTTCACTCTGTCTCGCCCTGAAGCCTGTCAGTGTCGTCGACCAATCGCAGCAGCCTGTCATTGGTCCAATCAGCGCAGATTAGCTTCGCGCTGAGGAGGGGTTTGGGTACAAATGAATCGCTGAACGATTCATATGGGAGTCGCTGGGATAATTAGGTAAAAATAAATGCAGATTATAAGACCATCAAAGTGTTGTTTGACCTTGCATGCATATTAGACTGTTGTTGGAGACCCTTACAACCTAAATATGACCCTATTTCATATATAATATGGGCTCTTTAATATGTGAAACGCACAAGGCGTTTCCCGCGTCGTGACGTTGAAAGGATTTGATGTCAAACATGGCGGCCAACAGGTCTGTTATTGATTGTAATGAATGATTTCAGACTTGTTGTAATTTTCCTTGCCTATCTGATTAATTTAAGGCACATTATCGTTCATATTTTAACGTAAGAATGGACCTTTAATTACGTGTATTTGACTTCAGGTGTTCCGGTTGTTTTACCTTTCTAAAAACGGTCTTTTTTGCTACTCATTGCGAACAAATGTTTAACACTATATAATTATAATTATTATTGACAGCGTCGTTGATACTCTGATTTTTTTTTACCGTCAGCTGCACTGTTGTTTAGTTATAGAATGTTTATCAGTAGGATATATCATCTAATGAATCAGGTAAGTTCATTAATAATAGCTTTATAAAGTATTAAACAAAAATGGTCATATACAATGTGTTTTCCCTTTAAATTTTTTTTTTCTGATCCATTTTTGCTAGATAATTATAATACCTTGTAAATGATCTATCTACCAAATTTGATAAAAATTCTCAACACACCTCACCACGTTTGCATCATATAAATGAATAAAAATAGTATATTAGATGTCATACATGCATAAATGGTATGTTGTTATGTAGTTTGGTCAACCTTTGGACTAGTCTAAGACGTTTACTCAAGGACAGGGATGTCAAACTCAATTCCTGGAGGGCCGCAGCCCTGCACAGTTTAGTTCCAACCCTAATTAAACACAGCTGATCAAACTAATTTAGTCTTTCAGTCTTGTTTGAAACCTACAGGTAAGTGTGTTGAAGCAGGGCTGCGGCCCTCCAGGAATTGAGTTTCACATCCCTGCTCTAGGATATAACAATAATTGTGTGCGTACTGTGTTTGTTTTTATTATATTTACAGCAAAATTAAGGTATGGGTCACCAAAATAATTTATATTCTTCCATCACAAATACTATGCAAGGCAGTGGTAATAAATTTCCAACTTTCATCAACATTCTTCTTCTTTTCTGTTCCAGTCTGGAAAAACTAAAACTGTTTTGGAACAAGTCAAGGGTGAGTAGAGTATTTTAATTTTTTTGGTAACTATCTCTTTGATATATTAAGACTACTTGATTAAAGCGTTCAAAAAAAAACTCAAATCAAAACAACAATGTAAACACTCACCGGCCACTTTATTAGGTACACCTGTCCAACTGCTTGTTAATGCAAATTTCTAATCAGCCAATCACATGGCAGCAACTCAATGCATTTAGGCATGTAGACATGGTCAAGACGATCTGCTGCCGTTCAAATTGAGCATCAGAATGGGGAAGAAAGGTGATTTAAGTGACTTTGACTGTGGCATGGTTGTTGGTGCCAGATGGGCTGGTCTGAGTATTTCAGAAACTGCTGATCTACTGGGATTTTCACGCACAACCATCTTTAGGGTTTACAGAGAATGGTCTGAAAAAGAGGAAATATCCAGTGAGCGGCAGTTCTGTGGGCGCAAATGCCTTGTTGATGCCAGAGGTCAGAGGAGAATGGCCAGACTGGTTCCAGCTGATAGAAAGGCAACAGTAACTCAAATAAGCACTCATTACAACCAAGGTCTGCAGAAGAGCATCAACGTCCAACCTTGAAGAGGTTATATCTTATATCTTAAAAAAGGTGTAAAATAGATGCCCTTTAATGTTAGATTATGAGAAATGTTTCGATTGATATAAAAAATGTTCAGACAAAGCAACTGCTTTGTCAACAAATGAGTGCAATTTTATGGAGAGAGTTTCTGAAAACCGAAGGGGACACATGGTTGTTTTCTCAGGAAAACAAAAAGGCAGAAAAGTGTCTGTTTGCTTATCATTGTAGTCCAGCAGGTTGTCAGACAGAATGAAAAGCATGTCTATGACTGTACTGTGGCATCTTTAGTGGATCAGAGTGTCTCTAATGCACTGGGAGTGTGGTTTTGTGTGTGAGGTGTTATATTTAGGCCACATGCCTTCAGTGTCAGGAGAAATACTTCACTTTGGGATGTAAATAGATGTTCATTCTCTGATCTCTGCGCAGTTCGGACCCTCGTGACCATGTGACCCTCTGCGTGTCAGCCAGGAGCCTGGACCACGAGGTACAGCTGGGGGAAAGGTGAGAACGGCTACGACGTCACAGATTGTCACGAACATCTCAAAATGAGTAGCAGTGATCCAGATCAAGTTTGCTCTATTTTGGTTGAAATGCAAGGCTAGATATTTATGTGGTTATATGTGCAACAAAATTCTGCACACAAAAGATCATATTTTGATCGTGTAAAATGGCTTGTGTGTGTGTAAAAATGTCTGTGTGCAAAAAATCGTGTATTGAGCACACAAAATGGCTTGTTGTGTGCGCATAAACATGTCTAAGCGCAAAAGATCATGTTTTGAGAGTGAAAATGGCTTGTGTGTGTGCGTAAACAGCTTTTCAATGCACAGATTGACTTGTTGTGTGTGCATAAACATCATGTTTTGAGCGCAAAAATGGCTTGTGTGCATGTAAACAAGAATGCACACAAAAAAATCAAGCTTTGAACTGGTAAAACGGCTTGCTGTGTGAGCGTAAACAAGTCTGAGCATGAAAGATCATGTTATGAATGCGAAAGTGGCTTGTTGCGTACACGTTAACAATTCTACATGCAAAAGATCTTAAGCAAACTTGACTTTGACGGCAAAATTTTGCTCACTCTAATGTGTTTTTACAATTTTCACCACAAAACTGAGTTCATATGCAAGTGAAACAAGCCATTTTGCACACTCCAAATGATCTTTTGTACACCGAATTGTTAAAGTGCACACAACAAGGCATTTTGCATGCTCAAAACAAAATCCTTAGGGCTCAGAATTGTTAACGCGAGCACAATAAGCTATTTTCACGCTCAAACCATGTTCGTTAGGGCTCAGAATTGTTAATGCGCTTGTCAAAGCATGATTTTTTGCACACATAATTGTTAACGTGAACACAACAAGCCATTTTTATGCTCAAAACATGATTTTTTGGCACGCTGACTTGTTTACGTCTGCACAACAAGCCTTTTCCTTGCTCAAAACATGTCTTTTGTGCGCAGAATTGTTTACGTCTGCACACAACAAGCCGTTTTTTCACGCTCAAAACATGATCTTTTATCTGCAGAATTGCTAACGCGCACACAACAAGCCGTTTTTCACGCTCAAAACATGATCTTTTATCTGCAGAATTGCTAACGCGCACACAACAAGCCGTTTTTCACGCTCAAAACATGATCTTTTATCTGCAGAATTGCTAACGCGCACACAACAAGCCGTTTTTCACGCTCAAAACATGATCTTTTATCTGCAGAATTGTAATGCACACACAACAAGCCGTTTTTCACGCTCAAAACATGATCTTTTGTCCACAGAATTGTTAATGCACACACAACAAGCCGTTTTTCACGCTCAAAACATGATCCTTTGTCCACAGAATTGTTAACGCGCACACAACAAACAGTTTTTCACGCTCAAAACATGATCCTTTGTGCGCAGAATTGTTTGCGTCTGCACAACACGCCATTTTCCTTGCTCAAAACATAATCTTTTGTCTGCAGAATTGTAAACGCGCACACAACAAGCCGTTTTTCACGCTCAAAACATGATCTTTTATCTGCGGAATTGCTAACGCGCACACAACAAGCCGTTTTTCACGCTCAACATGATCTTTTGTCTGCAGAATTGTTTACGTCTGCACAACAAATCATTTTCCATGCTCAAAACATATGTTCTTTAGGGCGCACAACAACCCATTTACCTTGTTCAAAGCATGATTTTTTTGTGAGAGGAATTGTTTACATGTGCACAACAAGCCATGTTGAGTTCTCAAAACATGATCTCTTGCGTGCTGAATTGTGTCGCAAATAACACCCCATAGATCAGGGGTCGGGAATCTTTTTTCAGCAAAGAGCCATTTCTGATTTTGTTTGGCAAATGCATTTTTTTAAAGAGCCATTGGGGATATATAAGCATCACATGACGAGCAAGTCCATGTATTAAGAAAGGATAACTTACAGAATTTTTTTCTTTTCACCATCAACACTCATGAAAATTGTTTGAATTTACGTGCGCAAGGTTACCATTGAAATGTAAGTTGCATACCCTTTATTGGTGTCCAATTCAAGTTAATCCACAGCGCATGCGTATTGGTTGAAATGTCCTTTTATTCTTATTCATTTTGCTGTAAAAAGTAAATAAATAAATAAATATATACATACATATAAAGGTCATTTTAATTGTATTTTCAGTAGGATTTTTAGTGACATTTTTAATTTTTTATTGAAGGGAGACAACTGGAGAGCCACATATTTTTGGTCAAAGAGCCACATGTGGCTCTCGAGCCATAGGTTCCCTACCCCTGCCATAGATATTCATCTTTTAAGTGACTCAAACGTCTGAAACAAGGTTATAAACGTCTTTTTAAATGAGTTTTTATTGAATTGAACTGCTGTAAATTTGA
>NC_079436.1:55886641-55909141 GCF_903798145.1 Danio aesculapii
GACTTTCATAGTATTTTTTTCCTACTATGGATGTTAATGCTTACAGCTTTCTTCAAAATATCTTCTTTTTTGTTCAACATGAAAAAAGAAACTCATAAGGCTCCATTTTAACGATCTAGGCACAAAGTCTAAAGCGCATGGCGCAAAAGCATTAAGATTCCACTTTTGCTATTTTAAGGACGTAAAAATACGCTCTGCGCCCCGGCGCATGGTCTAACAGGGTTGTGCTTATTCTCTTAATGAGTTCTGGGTCTGTTTTGAGCATAAAGCAATCAGAGCCTCATCTCTCTTTCCCTTTAAGAGTCAGTTGTGTCGCGGCATGGCGCATTCGCTATTTACATGGCGGACTTTGTAAGTGGAAAAACTGAAGACTTCACTAGCGAGAAAACAGTTAAACGGAGCATCTGCAGCGTGAGGATAAAGAACGAGCCTCCTCCATTCAGCCTCTTTACTTTATCTCTTTACTTTACTCCTTTACTTTGGTGGAGAAAGGAAACGGTGGAAACTCGCTCCACTGAAGACATCCATTATTTAATTTAATTTGTTAAGCGCAAAGATTTGTTTCAAAACTATTTCTAAATTCAGTTCTAATTTCCAGCAAACGAATAAATGAACAATAATAATGAAGTGTGGTCCAAAAACTGCGTTATATACATATACACATGCTATGCTCCATGGTCCAAAACCTGACAGTTGTACAAATCAAATTTTTTTAAAATAAAACAAATATAAATATGCATATAATAAATAATACAGCTAATAACAATATTATGCAATTGCAAATTGTAATAAATAAACTAAAAAAGCCCCCAGAGATGAAGAAGGCAGTGGTTTTTATATTTTTGTAATATTTTAATCCTTTAATTGTTTTCATTTGTAAAGATATTTGTAAATTGCTGTACATCCTGCGTGTTTTAAGCAATGTGTAAGCGAGGTGCACAACTAACGCGCTCTGCACTGGACTTTAGACCTGCTTTCAGTTATTCAATGGTGGTCTATTTCAGTTCCTCAAAATAGCAATGCACCAACAATGCGGCTTAACACACCTCCTTTTTAGACCAGCACACCCATAAGTCCACAAAGTGGCGGAAATGGATTTACTATTTAAACAACGTGGCGCAAAACAGGTAAATTAAGGTTGTGTTGGTCTGAAAATAGCAACATGTTGGGGCAAACACATCTTGCGCCTTATTGCGCCGGGTGTAGGGCCCATAAGGTCTGAAACCATTTGAGAGAGAGTAAAAGGTGAGCAAATTGTATATCCTTTTAATGCTACTGAAACTATTTCTACCAGTCGTTGTTGTTGTTTTTTTAGCCTGGACAGTATATGTTTTAGAATTAGTGAATAGCTTTGAATTTTGAAATGGCACGGTGGATCAGTGGTTAGCCCTGTCGCCTCACAGCAAGAAGGTCACTGGTTTGAGTCCTGGCTGGGTCAGTTGGCATTTCTGTGAGGAGTTCCCCCACAGTCCAAACACATGCGCTATAGGGGAATTGAATCAACTAAATTGGCCGTAGTGTATGAGTGTGACTGAAAGTGTATGGGTGTTTTCCAGTACTGGTTTGAGAATGGAAGGGCATCCGCTGCATAAAACACATGCTGGAATAGTTGGCGGTTCATTCCACTGTGGAGACCCCTGATAAATAAAGGGACTAAGCCGAAGGAAAATGAATAAATTTTTCCTTTACTAAATCTACTAATTAACTGCTGTGCTTCTCTAATGCACAATACTCTGCCATCTGCTGGTCATTTAAGATTTAACAACACACACGTTTGCTCTTCTTTCAGCGTTGTTT
The DNA here is from genome assembly GCF_903798145.1 of Danio aesculapii. Classification (NCBI taxonomy): domain Eukaryota; kingdom Metazoa; phylum Chordata; class Actinopteri; order Cypriniformes; family Danionidae; genus Danio; species Danio aesculapii. The sequence goes on from NC_079436.1 coordinate 55,888,439, forward strand.
TCAGTCTGACCACTTTAAAAATATAAAACTTATTTTAATCTCTAAAAACTTTCTCACGTTACTAGTCAACAATTTTTATTGATAGTTTGTTTTACGTACAGGGGCAACACGGTGGCTCAGTGGTAAGCACTGTCGCCTCACAGCAAGAAGATCGCTGGTTCGAGTCCAGGCTGGGTCAGTTGGCATTTCTGTGTGGAGTTTGAATGTTCTTCCCGTGTTGGCTTGGGTTTCCTCCGGGTGCTCCGCCTTGCCCCACAGTCCAAACACATGCGCTATAGGGGAATTGAATAAACTAAATTGGTTGTAGTGTATGGGTGTGTGTGAATATGAGAGTGTATGGGTGTTTCCCTGTACTGGGTTGCACTTGTAAGGGCATCCAATGCGTAAAACATATGCTGGAATATTTGGCGGTTCATTCTGCTGTGGTGACCCCAGATTAATAAAGGAACTGAGCAGAAAGAACAATAAAATGAAATGAACCTTAGTACACATGCAGTGTTAAGAGTGAAACCTCATTTAAATGAAGGAAACACACTCATCTTCTCAAATTAGGATTGATTGCAGAGATGTGAACAGATATTTACCACTCAACATATAGTGGTAATCAATAATGAAAATCAAATTAATTAATATCACATGTACGATATGTAGTCTTGTTTTCTCCTGTAGTACACTGAAACACATCCGTTAATGAACAGTTGCCGTATTTTGTGATTCACACATGTTTATGTATGGGATGTTGATCTCTGCTCTGTCCACTTTTGATACTGAAAATTCAACTCTACAGTTTTACAAAGTGACCTTTATAGACATTTTAGTAGTTTGAAATAATATAATGTTTAAGAAATAATATATAGAGAAATAAGTCTATAAAGTATAGTGTAATACACTGCAGTGTATATATATATATATATATATATATATATATATATATATATATATATATATATATATATATATATATATATATATATATATATATATGTGTGTGTGTGTGTGTGTGTGTGTGTGTGTGTGTGTGTGTGTGTGTGTGTGTGTATGTATATATATATATATATATATATATATATATATATATATATATATATATATATATATATATATATATATATATATATATATGCAGTGTAATATACAACACCAACCCAGACAATATAGCACAGCAAACTATTACAAATGTTCATAAAAGTCACTTTGTACAACTTATTTTAAGGTTAGAAGTTGTTGGAAGAAAGATCAAGCTCCCATAATGCAATTCAAAAGCGTAAATAAATGTGTAAAAATAAAAACATGCATCCCAAAATACAGAAAACTGCAAATTTACGGATGTTTTTTACGGGGTATATAATATAGTTTATTATAATGATAGTAATAATATAATATAGTACATCTATATTGTTTTTAATCAGTATATTCTTTGTTATTGCAGTAAAATCAGCGCTCGATGAATGAATTTGAGTCCTGGTGTTTGTGTCTGTTAGTTCACGCTGCCATCTTGTGGAGATCAACGTGAAGCTCAACCATTGTTGCTTATTTACTTATTTATAAACTGTGGTGAAATGGTCGTTCGCAACAGTGATGATGTGAACATTTCTTAGCATTAAAATATAAAAGTGTTTAATTTTTACATGTATTTATCCTTAAACTGGATAAGGATGCATGGACTTTTTGTTTCACAAATTCCTAATAATAATAATAAAGTCAATTTATTTTAGTTTTGAACAGTTAAATGATGCAATTCACACTAAAAATGCTTCATAAAAGTTGTTTTTTTCCAAGATGTCTTCATTATATAGATCAGGGGCATAATTAATGACTGTTAATAATTGTATAGTTAATAATTGCTTCAAACATCCCCAAAATCCGTCCACTTCATATCTTTAATTTAGCTAGCACCAATGGTTTGATTGTAGTTTTTGCTAAGCTTACATCTCTGTATGCTGTAAATTACATAACTTGTTAGTATTTGGTATATGTGCCTCTTTTGCTTTGTTTGTTTGTTTGTTTGTTTATGCATCGCAACAAAATGCTGGCTTCCACACAATCAATTTGTGTTGGAACAACATGAAGGAATTAAGTTTTCTTGCTTATTAGATTTTACAAATATAAGTGGGTTAAACATAAAACAATTAAGTTGTCCCAAAAAGAACTCAACAATTGTGTTGATTTGGCTTGTTTTAAATAAGTAGTTTGAATAAACAGCAAACATGTTGGCTTATGTCCCCCTTTTAACTTGTTTTATTTTTTAATTAATTATTTTATTTATTGTAACACGTTGAGTGACAGAGACAATGTTAGGATCCAAGTGCAGGTTTATCGGTAGTCAGGCAAGCAAGGGTCAACGCAGGTGCAAACAGATGAATAAAGGCAAATCCAGAATCGTAGTCACTATAACAGGCGAGAGGTCGGAAGGCAGGCAGTGAACAGGGACAAACAGACAAACTTGGCAAGGGTCAAAACACGGAGAAACAAGACTAAGGAAAACGCGGTGAATTGTCACTTTACAGGTAAACAAGACTCTGCAATGTGAATGAGTGTGTGTGCTGCTAAAGTAGTGTGTGTAATCAGTCCAGAAGCTGCATCAGCTGTGGGAGTCTAATCAGTGGAGACAGGTGTGTGTGTGTGTGTGTGTGTGGCATGACTGAATTTGTAGTTCATAAGATGTAGTCCATGTGAAAGTGAGTGCTTACCAGCGACCTCTGGTGGTTAGAGATCGCTGGTAATCTTGACATTTATACGAGATGTAGGCAACTGAAAGTTTTATGTTATTTGGTTTGTTCAAAATATTTCTTATAGGTGTTTGTTGTTTTATTTTTAATGTTCAGGCCTGTATTTAAATGGTATTTTTGATTTTATATTGTATGTTATTTGTAAGTTTCATGGTATTTTGTTTGTACCTTCAGCATGTACATTATTTACACAAAATAAAATAAACTAATAAAATTTTACATATCATCCCTGGATCGGGGCGGCGTGGTGGTGCAGTGGGTAGCGCTGTTGCCTCACAGCAAGAAGGTCGCTGATTCGAGCCTCAGCTGGGTCAGTTGACATTTCTGTGTGGAGTTTGCATGTTCTCCCCGTGTTGGGGTGGGTTTCCTCCGGGTGCTCCGGTTTAGGGGAATTGGATAAACTAAATTGTCTGTAGCAGGGGCGTAGCAGACATATTAAAAGTGTGTGTGTGTTGGGGGGGCTGGATGAGATCATATGCTCATATAATTATTAATCAATTATGTTTCTAAATGGTCTGTCTCTAAAAGTGAGGGGGGCGGATCACCCCCTGGTTGCAACGCCCCTGGTCCGTAGTGTTTGTGTATGAATGTGAGTGTATGGGTGTTTCCCAGTGACAGGTTGCAGCTGGAAGGACTTCCACTGTGCAAAACATATGCTGGATAAACTGGTGGTTCATTCCGCTGTGGCGACCCCTGATTAATAAAGGGACTAAGCCGAAAAGAACATGAATGAATGGATGAATCCCTGGACCCCACTGTAGAGAAATTTAATAGGTTTGAAATTAGATATGTTCATGTAGAATTTGATGTTTTTATAACTCTACAATTATTTAATTATTTAATTGTTTACTATTTTATATTTTTAAACATATTATTATTATTGTTTATATTTGAGAAATATAAAGTAAATATAAAGGCTTTAAGGTTTATTCTGTTAGTATTGTTTATATTCATAATTGTAACTTTCATTAATTCATTCATTTTCCTTCGGCTTATCCAGCATGTTTTTTACGCAGTGGATGACCTTCCAGCTGCAACCCAGTACTGGGAAACACCCATACACTCTCACCAGTGACCTTCTTGCTGTGAGGCGACAGTGCTAATCACTGAGTCACCATGACTTACCTATTGTAACATTATTATTATTATTATTATTATTATTATTATGAATTATCTATCAGTTTTACCTTTAAAAATGAAGGATCCTAGCACAAACCAATTAAGTTAACCTAACAAATTTAAGTGGTTTGAACATAAAACAGTTTGGTTTCCCCCCACAAAAGCTCAAGATTTGTATTGTTTCAACTTATTTTAAATAAGTAGTTTGAAGGAGCAGCAAAATGTTGTTGTTTTTTTGAGTGAATGTCATTATATTAATAGTACACTCATTCATTCATTTTCTTTTGGCTTTTTCCCTGATTTACCAGAGGTCACCACTATAGTACACTGAAAAAAATTATTCAAAGATGATTCCTTGGATTTACTCCATTTTTTACGTTAGGTGGTTGTAAACAATTTATTTGGGCTGAATTTACACAAACAAATTAAGTTGAAAATTATTAAACTTAATTTGTTTGTTTAAATTCAACACAAATTAAATTGTTTGCAACAGTTTTGCATGCAACACTTTTTTCAGTGTACATTATATTAATAATAACTCTTCAACAAAAAAAAAAAAACGTGCAGTTTTGCATGTCCTGCTTCAACAAAACGTAGTCTGGGAAGGAAAGAGTTAAACCCTGACCGCGCGCGCGCATGAAATCTCACAGTTCGATAAATGTCAGTCCGCGCGCATCTTCTCTCCACTGCAAAAACTCGCGGAAGATCCGGACTATGCATTTGACGCCCTCCAGCGTCCCACATCCAGAGGAGCGAACCATTTAGCTTTAAAAATGGGTCTTACAATTTCAAACTTCATTTTCTTTTTGTATTTACTTCAAGGACTGAATGATTTAATCAGCGCGCAAAACTCCGCGCCATGGAGGAATCGGATCCGATGGGTAAATAACGGCCAGGTGTTCAGTTTAATGAGCACCGGCTCCGAGTTTCACTCTCCGGTTCCGTCCAGGAGACAGTCCAGGGTGTATCAGAACAGCAGGAGAGATGCTGCGCCCGACAGAAGCATGCAAATTCGACTTGAAGCGATAGAGAGACCCGCCAACAGCGCGCCAGATAGTGCGCTTTTGGGTCCGGACCGCGCGCAATACATCATGGCGAACAGCCGCGCTCCTGGAGCCAGACGAATGCAGGTCATCCAGAGACACAGAGCTCATCAAGCAAGCAGAAATACCTCTACAGTCCCGTCTGAATATTCAGGTGGAGGAGGAAGGACTGGGGAAAACACCAGGAGAGTTCATGCGGTGGCGAATCTCCAACAACTTGCAGCACCGACGGACAATTCAAACACTGTAAATTCAGATTATGGAAATGAAGCGCGAACTTCAAATGTGCCAGCTGAGCAGGGAGCTACGTCTGAAAGTATGCCTGGAGATGATCCGAGAAACAGGAATACAGTTTTTTATAACATTTACCCACCGGGCGGCAGGACGATTATACCCCGCCGACCTCCGCCTGGCACCGGTTACGGCACCAGATTTTTCCAAAATGGTAAGATATGGGCTATTAAATTTTAACATATGGGAGGGAAAGTGTACATCAGGTTGACAGACCGATGTATGTTTGTGTTGCGCTTGTCTGCAGGTCTGCCGGATCTTGTGCCAGATCCATACTCCATCCAGGCGGGTTCATACATCCAGCGCGTCCAGATGTACGCGCTCCGGTGCGCGGCGGAGGAGAACTGCCTGGCGCGGTGTGTAAAGACAATTCAATAGTACTATCAAAGTTGGAATTTTAGTACTGTCAATAATATAATACAGACTTAATAAATTACAAAGAGAAATAAACAAAAAACATTAAATAATAGTAATAATAATGCAATATATTGGTAACACTTTACAATAAGATTGTATTAGTTATTGTATTCACTAACATGAACAAACGTGTTAGTGAATGCCATCAGTTAGCTAATGAAAATACAGTTGTTCATTATTAGTTCATGTTAACTCACAGAGAATTAACTAATATTAACAAGCATGAATTTGGATGTTAATAATGCATTAATAAATGCTGACTGTGGTTATTAACTATGATTAATAAATGCTACACAAGTATCGTTCCTAATTAGTTCATGTTAGATAATACATTAACATGAAACCTTATTGTAACGTGTGACCAATGAACTCAACGAATTATTAAATAATGTCAACTTATACACATACAATGATTAAAAACAAAGCAATAAATAAAAAGGTAAATATTAATGTGGCCTAATAAAACACTAAAATTGTACAATCTGTTTCTCACACATTTTAATTAGAGCTTAGAAATGGAAAAATAAGACAACTGTGACTTTAAAACATGTTCTTGGTCATATTTCCTAAATATGGAGTCCTAAATTCTCTTAAACTGGTTGGATGAACATCTAAAATATCTGATCTCTTCCACTTTGTTGTTGTCAATAATAACTGAATGTAATATCAGAAACAAACGTGATCTTTTTTATAGTGTGAGGATGTGTTTCCAAGTTATTCTTTCCAATTTGTTTTGCGAATGAATTATTCTTTTATTGTATAAACACTATTGGTCACACTTTACAGTAAGGTTTCATCAGTTAATGTTAATGTATTTAATAACACGACCTAATGATGAGCAATACTTGTACAGCATTTCTTAATTATAATTCAACATTTACCAATGGATTATTAAAATATAAATTCTGCAATAAATGTATTGTTCGTTGTTTGTTTACGTTAGCTTACATGAACTAATACAATGTCATTGTAAAGTGTTACCACATACAGTTTTGGATTATACAGTATAGGGCTGCACGATATTGGAAAAATCTGATGTTGCGATATTTAGTTTTTGTGTGATATATATTGCGATATGAACATCATTTCAGCAGATTAATTGAAAAGCTCTATTTGGAAACTATTCATTTATTCAGATAGATGGAAATGATTGAGTCTTTTATGTGTTTGCGTAAAGATAAAAGTGAAATAAACAGTGCTTTATTGTTTTCTGGAGAGCATCCAGGTACAAAAATTTAGATTAGATTAGATTCAACTTTATTGTCATTACACATGTACAAGTACAAGGCAACGAAATGCAGTTTAGGTCTAACCAGCAGTGCAAAAGCAGCAAGTGCAGGATACAGGTATAAGTTATAAAGTGCAGTTATAGAAAAACTATGGTGATATTTACAGATGGATGTACTATGAACATTATATACAGGTTGTATTAGCTATGAACAGGTTTACAATAAATGAATATATGTACAGGATACTATTAATAGCAGAAGTGTGCAGATAGATAAACAGAATTACAAATGTCCATGTGCAGTGGGTATGTACAGTTCAGATAAGTGAATCAGTGCAATGAATATGTGCAAACTTTAAATGTGCAAATGTTAAATAGTGCAGTGATTGTGAGGAGTATAAGTTAGAGGAGTGTGGGGGGTGTATTGGGCGGGCAAAAGAGTCAGTGAGGGGCAGAGTTCAAAAGAGAGACAGCTCTGGGGAAAAAGCTGTTCCTCAGTCTGCTGGTTTTTGTCCGGGGGAGCCTGAAGCGCCTGTCAGAAGGCAGGAGAGAAAACAGTCTGTGAGCAGGGTGAGAGGAGTCCTTAAGAATACTGCGTGCTCGGCGCAGACAGTGTTTCTTCTGGATGTCCTCTATGGCTGGCAGTGTAGTCCCTGTGATGCGTTGGGCAGTTTTCACCACCCGCTGCAGTGCCTTACGCTCAGCAACAGAGCAGCTTCCATACCAGACTGTGACGCAGTTGGTCAGGATGCTTTCTATTGTGCAGCGGTAGAAGTTCACCAGGACGGCTGATGAAATTTAACAGTCAAACATAAAATATCATGGTCATCATTGTAGAAATTATTTTGAAATAAAAATATCTTTATATTTTAATCTTTAATAAACAATATAATCCTGTGATGTGACTATTGAGGATACACACATTGCGAAATCGATGCTCAAACGATATATTGTGCAGCCCTAATACAGTACAACCATAGTTTTCTACAAATGTCATGCTTAAACTCTAGTTATCATAGTGCTGATAGAAGTCTCACACGTTTACAGAAAATATTGCTTAATTTTGGTTTCAGAAAAAGTGGGAACTTGAATGGTATTTTATTGCATTTTATGATAATTGCAGTATCTGCTTGTATAAAACAGAAAGGTGTAAAGATATCAGGGTGAACAAAGAACAATGACCAAAACATTTCAGGCCTTACATGTGAAAAGATGAAAAGGTTTGTGTTGTGTTTTTACCTTTTACACCTTCATACATCCACCAACATAACTTAAAATATCGTAAATAAATTGAATGTTATTTAGGAGAAAATATGCTGCTCTATTTTAAACGAAGATTAAGTATATTAAGGGAATAGTTTTGTTCAAAAAGTTTAATTGACGCACTATTTAATTACATCAAGTGGTTCCAAACCTTAATGACTTTCTTTTTTATTTCTGCCGAACACATTCACCTTTATTTGTATAGCGCTTATACAATGTAGATTGTGTCAAAGCAGCTTCACATAAAAGGTCACAGTAAATAGGAACAGTGTAATTCAGTTTGTAGTGTTTAAGTTCAGTTCAGTTGAGCTCAGTTCAGTGTGGTTTAATAATCACTACTGAGAGTCCAAATATTGAAGAGCAAATCCAATGATGCGCAGCTCTACAGATCCCGAACCATGAAGCCAGAGGCGACAGCGAAGAGGGAAAAAAAACTTCACTAATGGCGGAAGTGAAGAAAAAAAACCTTGAGAGAAACCCGACTCAGTTGGGCACGTTCATTTTAATTTCTCCGCTGGCCAAACGTCTTGTCCAGAGCTGCAGTCTCAGTGGCGGAGGCTGGAAGCTGGCCTCAGCGAAGACTCGTCTGTCTCTGGAGCGTCACAGGAATCAATAAGACACACAAGATCACATAAGAAGATATTTTGAAGACACTCTTTGACTTATATCCATTGGCTTCCGTTGCAGGAAATAATATTATGGATACCAATGATTACAGGTTACCAACATTTTTCTAAATATCTTCTTTTATGTTCAACAGAATAAAGAGGTTTAAAAGAAGAAGAATAAGAATAAGTAAAGGATGAGTCAATTTAATCCCTTGAAGTCATTTTATTTTAAGGATCCAAAGTGTTTTTGGTCAATAAATGTGACTCTGCTGAGTCTGGGTCGTGCCCAGCTGAGTCTGGTTTCTCTCAAGGTTTTTTTTCTTCACTTCCGCCTTTAGTGAAGTTTTTTTTCCCTCTCCGCTGTCGCCACTGGCTTGCATGGTTCGGGATCTGTAGAGCTGCGCATCGTTGGATTTGCTCTTCAATATTTGGACTCTCAGTAGTGATTATTAAACCACACTGAACTGAGCTGAACTGAACTTAAACACTGAAAACTGAACTACACTGTTCCTATTTACTGTGACCTTTTATGTGAAGCTGCTTTGACACAATCTACATTGTATAAGCGCTATACAAATAAAGGTGAATTGAATTGAATTGAACTCTGGTCCACAAAATCTTAAATTTAAATAAAAATACATTGTATGGGTCAAAATTATCATTTTTCATGCCAAAAGGTCATGTTCTGTGAAGATATTTTGTAAATTTCCTACTGTAAATATATCAAAACTTAGTATATTTTGCTTAGTATAAATGCATTGCTGAGAATTTAATTTGTTCAATTTTAAAGGTAATTTTCTTAGTATTTAATTAGTTTTTTTTAAAGCCGTCAGGCTCCAAATGTTCCAATAGTTGTATCTCAGCCAAATATTGTCCTAAACAGACAAACATCAACGAAAAACTAATGAAATCAAGTTGTAAAAAAAAAAAAACCCTAATGACTGGTTTTGTGGTCACGTATATTGAATTATTGTTTCTTCCTGGGCGACACAGTGGCTTCGTGGTTAGCACTGTTGCCTCACAGCAAGAAGGTCACTGATTCGAGTCCCGGCTGGGACAGTTGGCATTTCCGGGTGCTCCGGTTTCCCCCACAGTCCAAACACATGCGCTATAGGGGAATTGAATAAACTAAATTGGCCGTAGTGTATGTGTGTGTGTGAAGAGTGGTGTAAATTAACAAATTACAAATACTCAAACTACTATAATTGAGTATTTTTTCTCAGAAACTGTAATTTACTGAGTAGTTTTATAAATGTGTGCTTTTACTTTCCCTTGAGTAGATTTTTAGTGCAGTATCGGTACTTTTACTCCACTACTTTCCTTTAATCTGCAGTCTCTACTGTATTTTTTCTTGTCTATGGGGATTAGAAAAATCAGTTCTGTGATTCCTGACCAATCAAATCGCACAGAGAAGGTAAATCACATCATAATGAACTACCTGAAGACATGTGCGCTTTATAATTGCATCAAACTGTTTGGAAACATTAATAATGTCCAAGACGTCCAAAATCTTTACATGCATTGACCCAGAGAATGTTTAGATGCATGTCACTGATGAAAAAATGACAGATGTTTACTGTATGATGACCGAAATGGCCTTAAACACCCAGCAGGCACAGGGCGTCAACATGATGTCAGATTGACGTTGTACCCCAATGTTGTGGAGACGTTGCATTTTGTTTGGAAATAAAAATAGGGTTGACATCAGAACCCAACATCAGGCCAACGTCAATGTCCAATGTCCAACCTAAAATCAACCAAATATTAACGTCTAATGAGGTTACAGCTTGACATTGTGTGGACGTTAACACTATGGCGTCTATCAGACGTTGGGTTTTGGTTGCCATACCTGATGAATAAATGCCAGATTTTGACATCAATATGACGTTGGTTTAAGATGTTGCCTCAACGTTGGATTTTGGTCACTTTCCACCATCAACGTCATTTGATGTCGTTATTGGACATCAAAATAACATTGTGCTTATACGCTGGCAAGACATTGAATTTTGGTCACCTGTAGGCATGGGCCGGTGTAAGATTCTGACGATATGATAACCTTGGATAAAAACATCACGGTTTCATGGTATTGTGTTTACTGCTCTAAAATATATTCTTTTTAAATGTCTGGGTAAAACTTTTTCCCCATTTGAACACAATATATTTTATTGTTGAGAAACATTTAAAATATTAATGGAGCAGTAAACATGTCAGGCTAAATAACTCAAATGAATCATTGACTTCTGCTGCCTTCATTAGTCTCTAAAACACAGATTTCTTCACAATTTAAAACGGCTGGAGATAGTTTTCCTAAAAACGAAAAAAAAGTAAATGAAAAACATACCTTACGGCTCGTTTCCACTGACTGGTACGGTACGGTACGGTTCGGTTTGGTACGGGTCACCTTTATCAGGCTTGCATTTCCACTAACAAGGGTACCCTTTTGTTGGGCGTGGTGTATGACAGAAAGTTTCAGTCGACGTCATTCTAGCTCGAGGAAATGTCTACAATAAAGCTGTACGGGTCACTTACATATCATATGAGAAACACTTCTCACAACACAGATGCTTCATACACATAAATACTTGTGTAGAAATGTTTATTACTAACTTTATATGAACATGAGTTGATTATAACTGCAGATCAATGAGTGTGAAACAGCCTACTGTAACGTCTGTAATTATATTAAATAACTAAATAAATGAACATATATAAACACATACAGCCCCTTACAGTCTCCAATATGTTATCAACTACAGAAGAACTACATATAGCAGACATTTAGTCCGTATTTAGGTTCAAAAACAACACAATATATAGCCTACAGTCAGTGAAAACCTCTCATCTGTGTCTATAATCTTCAGCAGCCAGTACCAAACCGAACCGTACCGTACTGCTCAGTGGAAACGGGCCTTTAGGTACAGTATAGCAGAAAATTTTAAAGTTTTAAAACCATGACTTTTCTATACCGCGGTTATAACTTGAAAACGGTTATCATCCCATGCCTAGTCACCTGACATCACAACCTAAATCTAACCTAATATTAACGTCTTATGACGTTGTGTGCCTGCTGGACAATAACTTAATGCACTACAGAATGTTACGTTTACACATATCAACAAATTACATGTAAATGCACCAGCTTTTTTACTCACTGCTCACTACTCTTGAGTACTTTTCAAAGGTCTACTTTTTACTCATACTTTGAGTAATATTTACAGCAGATACTTTAGTTGTACTTGCACTACATTTTTAGGCAAGTAATAGTACTTTTACGATTTTTCAGTACTCTTTCCACCACTGCGTGTGAATGAGTGTGTATGGGTGTTTCCCAGTACTCGGTTGCAGCTGGAAGAGCATCCGCTGAGTGAAACATATGCTGGAATAGTTGTCGGTTCATTTCGCTGTGGCGACCCCTGATGAATAAAGGGACCAAGCCAAAGGAAAATGAATGTTTCTTGCAGTGTTAAGTGGTTGACGAAGGTTTATTGTAGCCTGGAAATAAATATTGCATGCTTTAACTATATGGACCCTTTTCACAAGATGGTTATGACATGTTTAACGCTCATCAGCATCTTAAATCCTTGAAAGATTTTAATATTTAGATCTAAAGAACGCTGTAAAAATGCTAACACAACACGATTTGCCAACATGAATCGATTAAGTTAGCTCAATTCTTTTAACAAATTTAAGTGGACTGAACATAAAAAAATTCAATTTGCTCTCAAAAAACTCAAGAATTGTGTTAATTCAGCTCATTTTTAATAAGCAGTTTGAACAAGCAGCAGAAATATTTTTTGAGTGTAAAGTAGGGGCGTCACTAGACCCAATTTACTGGGGCACGTGCCCCAGTAAAAATCTCCAGTGCCCCAGTAAATGCATTGAGATATGATTTACTTCATGCGCAAGTGTATTTATTAAGAGTGGTAATTCCGAAATAAAGACGTTATTCTCTATGTGCAACCGAACCAACGTTGGTGAAAGCAATGTGTGTAATCAAAAAGCAATCTGACGCATCTCCGCGTGTGCGCAGAGAACCCGCGCGCCTCTCGCACACGCTGCTCTTCTGCCGGTGCGAGTCCGGTAGTTAACATGCGCGCCAAAAAAGCAGGCTACTTGCTGCTCACGCGCCGCTCATGCGTTGTAAAACCAGCGTAACAGCCTTTGTTGTTTAGCAAGTCGACAAAACTAAAGTTTAAACAATATGATGGTGATCTTACTAAGCATGCCTCCTGATAGATTTTGTTGTATAAAGCAAAAAGGAGGGATGACTAGTCAGGGAGGTAAAGACTTAATAAACCTAATTATCTGCCATGTGTCAAGTCTAAGACAACAGATAATTATATAACACATCTATTTTGTTGTATTTTATTGAATTGTCTATAGAATTTCATTCAAATGAAATTAAAATTTATGTAAAAGATTTCTTAAATGATCTTAGCATAACGCCAGTTGTGTCTTAGCATTGTTTTCCAGTTATTTAGGATTATTTAGAATAATAATTGTATAATAACAAGAATGCTTTTATTTATAATAAATATTTATTTAAAAAATATATATAGTGTATATATAGTGTATATATATATATATATATATATATATATATATATATATATATATATATATATATATATACATATACATATACATATACATATACATATATATATATACATATATACTGGCTCTAAAGCCAGTAGAGCTTTATGTCTAGCAACGCCCCTGGTGTAAAGCTATACTTTGTATTATATCATCTTTGCATCAAATTACAAAGAAACAAATGACTGCTTATGTGAGTGATGCAGTGTCTATTTATTTTTGTTCTGGCTGCCGTTATCAGTCTCACACTATTTCATTCCTCTTTCTTTGTCTTGAGAACACCATCATTGAGATTTAGTTTTATTATTTAGGCAAATAGGATTGCAACAAAATCTACTTGTTGTACTCTCCCATTCTCTGCACTCTACGTTTACCAACTTTGACGACATCTGCTGCTGAGAAACCTGCAAACGTGAAAAGGTTTTATTGTAGGGTCATCAGCATTGGTGTAAGTGTGAGTTCTGGTGCTCACCTTCTTCTGTTTTCTGTCTCTCAGATCCGCCTACAGACCCACAGTCAGAGATCTGGACTACAGGGTTCTGCTCCGCTTCCCGCAGAAGGTGCGAAACATGGGAACGGCTGACTTTCTGCCCGTCAAACCCAGGCATCAGTGGGAGTGGCACAGCTGCCATCAGTGAGTCTTTGAGATGTCAAATGAGTCTTTTCTGTCTCCAAAATGTGTTTCTGTGAAGTCTCAGCTCAAAATATCTCTTACAGTCTTAAAGATGGTCAGTTAAGGGGGAGGAGAGGAACATTAATTTTGGGTGAAACACATAAGCAAACGGGGCGAAGCGGTGGCGAAGTAGGTAGTGCTGTTGCCTCACAGCAAGAAGGTCGCTGGTTTGAGCCTTGGCTGGGTCAGTTGGCGTTTCTGTGTGGAGTTTGCATGTTCTCCTCGTGTTCGCGTGGGTTTCCTCCGGGTGCTCTGGTTTCCCCCACAAGTCCAAAGACATGCGGTACAGGTTAATTGGGTAGGATAAATTGTTAATTGGGTACACTAAATCCGTAGTGTATGAGTGTGAATGAGTGTGTTTCCCAGAGATGGGTTGCAGCTGGAAGGGTATCCGCTGCGTAAAACATATGCTGGATAAGTTGGCGGTTCATTCCGCTGTGGCGACCCCAGATTAATAAAGGGACTAGGTCCAGATTAATAAAGGGACTAAACAGAAAGAAAAAAAAAATCACAATCACACAACACAGGAATGTAACAATATCCATCAGATCATTTATTAGGCCGTTTAAAACGTCCATTTTGTGGGGTCAGAGGGAATTGTAGCTGTCTGTACCTTTAAATGCAAATGAGCTGGTTTCCAAAGTAGGTTCTCTCCACCCACTCTTAGGACATTTCACTTCAGAGAAGGATAACCAGGGTCGAATATCAGGATAAACACAGAAAAATGACAGAAAGCAAATCAGACATGACGAAACAGGGACACACAGTCACAAATACCACAGTAGGATCAATGAGCCACACACTAATGCCATTACAAAGTTCACACCGCACACAAACACAAGCGCGTTTTACATGTTGTGCTGGTTTTACTCATCTACTTATGGCAGATGTGACAAGATGTCCACATTCTTCTGTATAGAGATAATCATAGCTTAGTTACTGTACAAATAAAGCTGATTTAACATCCACAAAGCAGGACTCCTGTTGTGTGATTGAAACAACCCAGGCTCATTCTGAGAACGTAGTCCCGTGGACGTTTCTGGAGACCGCGAGGTACGTATTTTTGCAGTTTTTGTTTTCGCGAATCCGCGAGAGGCCGTTGTGCGCGCTTTCTCCCGCGCTGTTCTCGCGTGAACCCGCTAGAGGCCGCTGTCGAACGACCTTCCGCCTGTCTGCCTGGATGACAGAGTGATTGACCGTGCGACCGGCCAATCGGCTGACCCACCCTCCTCCGTCCCTAAACCCAACCAACGACGATTCACAAAAGCCGTCCAGAAAAAGAAAAGCCCTCGTCTGATTTTTACCACGTTTTTGGATTTTGACCACATTCTCAACCTGTGATGAACTTGTTCGCTTCATTTTTTGGATTTTGTTTTTGTTTTCTTACCTGATTTCTGGAACCGCTCTTCCCCGGACTCGAACCCGGTCGTAGTCGTCGTGGTCAGCCCCTCTCTGCGCCTCGAGTCCGCCAAAGTACACAAAGAGCTAACCGGACAAACTGGTTGCAGCGGGAAAGCCCTCCACACGGAGGCTAGCGGCCGGCCGGCAAGCGGCGAAAGGAATGGCGTCACACCGCCTCGCAGCGCTCGCTTAAAAAAATGAAATGCAGCCGTACGTACCCCCGGCTACGTATTTCGCAGTCTCCAGAAACGTCAACAGGACTACGTTTTCAGAATGAGCCTGGGTTGGATTGAAACATCCTTGTTTATAGTTGTGTACACTATGAACTGTGCAGATTCCAGCGGTTAACTCCGAAATGTGTAACTCATAATGCTTTAAAAACACAAAGTCTTACTGCTTCTTGAAGTGCAGATTGATCACGGAGAGTTTGAACAGATCTTTTAATCCCAGTTTCTTTGCCAATCCTGTCTTGTGGGCATGTTTATACATATTAATACTGAGACATGTTAATATGCACCTGTCATTCAATATCGGTGAGCGGAGAAAACCACACTATTACATCAAGTTGTACATCAATTGGGCTCCTGTTTTAACATCAGGATTTTTTTTTAAGAGACTGCCTGACTGTGGACACACTATACTTACACACACTTCTGTCCAAATAGCTTCTAAACATTGATTTTGCATTATAGGTGCCCTTTAAACACACTTCAGATCACAGTACACAGGGCCGGCGTGTCCATAGAGGCGACCTAGGGCAGTGTCTGCGACAACATTGCTCTTCAATACCGTCCGGGATAACCCACCACCCCTTTCGTGAGGGTGACATGATTGTCGTTTGCCTAGAGCGACAGTTCAGCCTGACAGGACATCACTAGCGTAGCCGGAAAAGAAAGTCAGGGTGTACCACATTTATTTAGTTAATGTATTTACAGATGTATTACAGGGGCAGGTGTACCTAATAAAGTGGCCGGTGAGTGTATATAATAATAACAAAATGTATCTGTATCGGCCAATTTGCTTGTAAAATATATCCTTATTAGCCATGACTAACCAAGATCTGTGCATCATTAAAATTTGTCTGAATAATTTGGTATAAATATGTGTGTGTCAGTATTGTGTGTGTGCTGAGACTGGTGTTTAATCCACAGGCATTACCACAGCATGGACGCGTTCAGTCACTATGATCTGCTGGACATCAGCTCTGGACGGAAGGTTGCAGAAGGACACAAGGCCAGTTTCTGTCTTGAGGACACCGGCTGTGATCCTGGCTTTCACCGCAGATACGCCTGCACCGCACACACACAGGTACAAACACACACTTCATATTATTCAAATGCTTTTACACTCCCAGCTAACTTGATTTGGATTCATTATCCCGACTTAAAACTTATTTAGATTATCTTATGTTACATTTTTTATATTATTGTGTTATTTTAGAGCTGTCGTTTTGTATAGTTTACTTGTTTATTTATTGTTTATTATTTATTGCTTCTTAAGGCTGATTTTTAATTCTGCGTCAAGCGCACGCGTATGCTCCGGTGCAGCCTACACAAGGCCGATGCTGACGCGCACCTCTCAAAGTCGCATACAAGTCACATATCGCAAGTCGCATAGCGCAAGCTCTGTGATTGGTCGGCTTGGTATCTCTGACGAGTGTGGGCGGGACCGAGAGCCATGTGAACGTCCTGTGAAGGAGCTCCAGATGGAAACTTTGTGTTTACCTTATGATTAAAGTTGTTGCACGTCCGCCGGTTCCCGCCTCAAAGTGAGCGAGTTTGAGCAACTTCTACATTCATAAAAAACAGAACACCAGTGAAGAAACTCAACAAGGAGGAACATAAAGACCTCACTGCCATCTAGAGTTACGGAAGTGTTATTGCAGAGCAACACAAACAGCGCACAGAAGTGTAAATGCACAACAACGAGTAAGGTATGCGCCATGGGTCACACTGATCTCTCGACGCAGAAGTATAAACCAGACATCGAGTGGTTTGAAAGGCGCATCAAATTAAATTAATTATTATATTGATAAATTTATTATTATTATTATTATTATTATTATTATTATTATTGTTACAGGGCGGTTGAATGCTGTAACATACGATTCTTGCAACGGAGTGGGGATCCAAATGCAGCTTCATTTAAACAGCGAATGGTCAGGCAGGCAATGATCAAACACAGGAGAAAACAGTATCATACAGGGCACTGCAAAAGAGTAGTCGAGTCACAGGCGAAGAGATCAGTTCAGGCGGCTAACAGCAAAATTCAATAAACAAAATGAGGGTTTAGAACCACGGAAAACATAAAAAGGAAAACGCTTCATGATGCTATAGGACAGTATTTCCCAACCCTGTTCCTGGAGGCACACCAACAGTTCATATTTTGGTTGTCACCCTTATCTGAACCATTAAGTTCAGGTTTTGGAGTCTCCTGTTATGTTCTGATGAGTTGATTCAGGTGTGGTTGATTAGGGAAAGATTGAAAATGTGTACTGTTGGTGTGCCTTCAAGAACAGGGTTGGAAAACACTGCTATAGGATAACATGACAATGGATAAAAGTGAAAATGAGCTGCAGCTGTGTGTGTGTCCAGATTATTGTCAGCTGTTGGAGGAGTTCATGGGTCCAAAGAGTTCTGGGAGTTGTAGCTCTGCAGCTATACTGGCATGAATCTCCTGCGTTAATAACGCCGCAGGCGATCGTGACAAATGCTCGATTCTGATTGGTTGATTTGCAGTTATTTTCATGTAAACTGTCAACTAAAGTAGTTCCGGCAGGTTTTGAGCGCATTACAGCTCCATATCACTACGCTGAATGATTTCAGTTATTTCACAGTCAAAAATCACATCAAAACACAACAGAAGGTTTTAGAGGAGATGTGGAAGAAACTAGTGCTGCATACAGGAGCAGTTTGAGGACAAAAACCTGACAAACGTCTCAAATACAACATCTCAGCAGTGGATTTAGCTGTGGGAACTGTAGTATAAGCAGAATTATTCACTCCATTCTGTTGAACTAGCAGCAAATAATAATGCATTTTAAGGGCCCATATTTTAAGGGCCCATCATCAGTTATATCTCACTTTTAAGTTTTCTTAAAAAAAATTAATTGGCAGTTATCTTATTTGTTTTTATTGTAGTATTATGTTTAATTGGAGTTATGTGCCTTTGTTTTTGTTTTGTTTTGTTTTTTTAGTAAAAATTAAGCAACTTTATTTTTAAAAATATATTTAAAATCTGCACAAATTTTATTTTTTCACACCACAGAGGTTCATTAATTCCCCCTTTTCCCCCAAAATTCATTATTTTGCTTAAAAGTGCTGTGTGTAAGTTTTTGACTCTTCTAAAGCATAAAAATACCCTAATATGTTTGCAGATATTTCAGAAACATGCTAAGTGAACATTCTTGTTTATCTGAAAAACACTGCTGAAGTCAGATATTCTGCTTTGAAAATGTGTTTTCCGTGCCAGAACGCTGTCTTTGTTTTGGTTCTTTTAACCCGCACAATGCCAGGTTGCCTTGCTGGAAAACAGCGTATTCCATTCATTCATTAAGAAAGGCTCTGAAAGCATGCGCCCGCGACCGAAATGCGACCTCCCCACCGGACAGCAGCAGACTCTGAAATGAGACACAGTTTCAGTTCCACATGAGGTTATTAATTAGCAAATAATATAAATATATTTAGAGAGTAAACATTAGGTGAGCAGGTTACAATGTAACCACGTGTCCCAACAACACACTTCGTGAGCAGATGCGCAGTGATGAGCAGTTTGGCTGTTTGCACCAGACAAACACGACAGAAATGTAAATACAGCCATTCAGAAGCACAGAATACTCACTCATGAAATGGTAAGGTTTATAATCTATTCAATACATGTTTACCTTCTTTAACATTATTAAATGTACATGCTCAATCACTGATAGTGAGTCACAGCTCTAAAGTTCAATTTCAAACGGTTTATTTAATTTTCGATATCTGAGGTGAACTATCTGCTGCTGCTTTCAGTATATGGCAATAAATGTCCTGTAAAATGGCATTCAAACTCACGTTTTTAGCATTTAACACTGAATAAAGCACATGAGGTGTACCTGAGGTGACTGTCATAGTTTTCTGTTGTTCATCTGCAAGAAATAGATGCTGTTTCGAATATTTCAATTTGATATATCTAATATATCTTATATATCTAAACTCCTTTTAATATGGAGAATATTCCTTCTATCAGGTGCCGTTGCTTTTATTTAGACCACGGTTTACATCACTCGCTCCTGTCCTCAATCTGGCAACCTGCGCTTGCATTTGTTTTGATCCAGGAGTGCAATACCTTGGCCAACCACTGGGTGTCAAACTTACATATTGCACCTTTAAATACAAATTAATATTTGCATTTAAGAACGTTTTGACATTGGACACCAAGAAAAAATCTTTTTTTCTAATGGGTGATGAGGCCAGTGCTATTTTATTATTAATTATAAGCTATGTATTTTTATTTATATTTAATTTTCTGACTCTATTGACAGGTATTTTCAGCATAAACTCACTCAATTTATACTGTAATCTTAATTAATCATTCATTTATTCATTTTCTTTTCGGCTTAGTCCCTTTATTAATTAAGGGTCGCCACAGCGGAATGAACCGCCAACTTATACCCATACACTCTCATTCACACACATACACTACAGACAATTTAGCTTGCCCAATTCACCTGTATCACATGTGTTTGGACTGTGGGGGAAACCGGAGCACCCTAAGGAACCCACTCAAACACAGGGAGAACATGCAAACTCAACACAGAAATGCCAACTGACCCAGCCGAGGCTCGAACCAGCGACGTTCTTGCTGTGAGGCGACCGTGACGCCCTTAATAAATAATTGTTAGCACTGTGGCCTCACAGCAAGAAGGTCACTGGTTCGAGTCCCCAGCTGGGCAAGTTGGTGTGTCTTTGTAGAGTTTGCATGTTCTCCCCGTGTTGGCGTGGGTTTCCTCCGGATGCTCCGGTTTCCCCCACAGTCCAAACACATGGGTTATAGATGAATTCGATGAACTAAACTGGCCGTAGTGTATGAGTGTGTGTGTGTGTGACTGAGAGTGTGTATTGGTGTTTCCTAGTAGCGGGTTGCGGCTGGAAGGTCATCAGCTGTGTAAAACATATGCTGGAATAGTTGGCGGTTAATTCCGCTGTGGTGATCCCTGATAAATCAGGGACTAAGCTGAAGGAAAATGAATGAATGAATGGTGTAATGCATTTTGAAGTATTTGGAAAGAAAATAAAAATAATTATGTAAAAAAAATAGCATTTATTAAATATTGCACAATTTTACAGTTATTTATGAG
>NC_079436.1:55914141-55924141 GCF_903798145.1 Danio aesculapii
TGTGTGTGTGTTTCTCTCTGAGTGTTTGTGTGTGTGTTTTTATTGTTTCTGCTGCAGGATTGTGTGTTACTGTGTGTCTGTTTGTGTGTGTTTTTAGTGTTTCTGTTTCTGTATGTCTTTGTGTGTGAGCCTGTGTGTGTGTGCGTGTGTGTGTGTGTGTGTGTGTGTGTGTGTGTGTGTGTGTGTGTGTGTTTGTGTGTTTGTTTCTCTCTGTGTGTTTGTGTGTGCATGTGTATGTTTGAGTCTGTCTCTGTGTGTGCGTGTGTGTATTTGTTTCTCTTTGTGTGTGTGTGTGTGTGTGTAAGTTTGAGTCTGTGTGTTTGAGTGTGTGCGTGCGTGTGTGTGTGTGTGTGTGTGCGTGTGTGTGTGTTTTTTGGGGCAGGTCTGCAGACTCTCGCTCTGTTTACTCACACAGAGCTGTGAAGATCAGACGTCTAGCAGACTGACTGACTGAAACTCTCCTCTGTGCTCGCTGGCTTTCTCACTCATTGTAAACAGCACAGAGGAAGTCAAACAGCTCATGTTTATTAGCATTTCTATTCCACTGCTTTCTTCATCTCATCATACAGACTTACAGCATAGACTGTAGACATATAGACTAGAACGCCATATACTCTAGTGTTCATTTAGCAGCAAACATCTGAACACAAGCTGCACTCATTAAGCAAGGGGAAAAGAGCTCTTTTAGCAGTAAAATTACTGTAAAATGGTGCAATGTTATTCTCATTTACAAGAGCTGTTTTCAATATGTTGTAAAGTGTCATTTATTCCTGCGATTCAAAGCTGAATTTCTAATCAGCCAATCACATGGCAGCAACTCAATGCATTTAGGCATGTAGACATGGTCAAGACGATCTGCTGCAGTTCAAACTGAGCATCAGAATGTGGAAGAAAGGGGATTTAAGTGACTTTGAACTTGGCATGGTTGTTGGTGCCAGATGGGCTGGTCTGAGTATTTCAGAAACTGCTGATCTACTGGGATTTTCACGCACAACCATCTCTAGGGTTTACAGAGAATGGACCGAAAAAGAGTAAATATCCAGTGAGCGGCAGTTCTGTGGGCGCAAATGCCTTGTTGATGCCAGAGGTCAGAGGAGAATGGCCAGACTGGTTCCAGCTGATAGAAAGGCAACAGTAACTTAAATAAGCACTCGTTACAACCGAGGTCTGCAGAAGAGCATCTCTGAACACACAACACGTCCAACCTTGAGGCAGATGGGCTACAGCAGCAGAAGACCACACCGGGTGCCACTCCTGTCAGCTAAGAACAGGAAACTGAAGCTACAATTCGCACAGACTCACCAAAACTGGACAATAGAAGATTGGAGAAACGTTGCCTGATCTGATGAGTCTCCATTTCTGCTGCCACATTTGGATGGTTGGGTCAACAGCATGAAAGCATGGACCCATCCTGCCTTGTATCAACAGTTCAGGCTGGTGGTGGTGTAATGGTGTGGGGGATATTTTCTTGGCACACTTTGGGCCCATTAGTATCAATTGAGCATTGTGTCAACGCCACGGCCTACCTGAGTAATGTTGCTGACCATGTCCATCCCTTTATGACCACAGTGTCTCCATCTTCTGATGGCTACTTCCAGCAGGATAACGCACCATGTCATAAAGCGTGAATCATCTCAGACTGGTTTCTTGAACATGACAATGAGTTCACTGTACTCAAATGGCCTCCACAGTGACCAGAGCTCAATCCAATAGAGCACCTTTGGGATGTGGTGGAACGAGAGATTCACATCATGGATGTGCAGCTGACAAATCTGCAGCAACTGTGTGATGCTATCATGTCAATATGGAGCAAAATCTCTGAGGAATATTTCCAGTACCTTGTTGAATCTTCTTCTTAGGGCAAAAGGAGGTCCAACCAGGTACGAGTAAAGCGTACCTAATAAAGTAGCCGGTGTGTGTATCTAAAAAATATACAAAGTAATATATAAATAAATATCTAATACAAATAAATGATTTCAAAAAAATAATAATAATTTAGCCAAAAAATAAAATGCAAAAAAAAAAAATCAATCAATTAAAAAATATATATATATCTTTTTTTTTTCTCAGCTGCACATCCATGATGCGAATCTCCCATTCCACCACATCCCAAAGGTGCTCTATTGGATTGAGCTCTGGTGACTGTGGAGGCCATTTGAGTACAGTGAACTCATTGTCATGTTCAAGAAACCAGTCTGAGATGATTCACACTTTATGACATGGTGCGTTATCCTGTGGTCATAAAGGGATGGACATGGTCAGCAATAATACTCAGATAGGCTGTAGCGTTGACACGATGCTCAATTGGTACTAATCAGAGATGCTCTTCTGCAGACCTCGGTTGTAACGAGTGCTTATTTGAGTTACTGTTGCCTTTCTATCAGCTGGAACCAGTCTGGCCATTCTCCTCTGACCTCTGGCATCAACAAGGCATTTGCGCCCACAGAACTGCCGCTCACTGGATATTTTCTCTTTTTCAGACCATTCTCTGTAAACCCTAGAGATGGTTGTGCGTGAAAATCCCAGTAGATCAGCAGTTTCTGAAATACTCAGACCAGCCCGTCTGTCACCAACAAACATGCCGCATTCAAAGTCATTTAAATCCCCTTTCTTCCTCATTCTGATGCTCGCTTTGAACTGCAGCAGATCGTCTTGACCATGTCTACATGCCTAAATGCACTGAGTTGCTGCCATGTGATTGGCTGATTAGAAATTTGCGTTAATGAGCAGTTGGACAGGTGTACCTAATAAAGTGGCCGGTGATTATTTATATTTATTATATAAATGATATTTATTTCTTTTATTATTATATTCTTATATCTTATATTATTATTTACAGTTTATTACAAAAGTAGCACAACAGACAATTACAATATTTTTTTGAAAATTAATTATGGCACATTTTTGGATATGATTGTTATGAAAACTACAAAAGAAACATTGTGCAAAAAAAGCTTTAATTTTTGAGTAAACAAACTGTGAAAATAATAAAAGTTAAGTCAAGTCAATAGGTTTATTGAGTACATTTAAGTAAAATCAACTTGTTGCCTTTATGGCAAGGGGTTTACTCTCTTTTTAAAAGTAACTTATTGCTTTTTACAGTGTGGGATTTCATTGAAGGTTTTATAAACAATAATTATAAAACTCCACTTTTGTAAGTAACGTTGCATTTCTCAGTAATTGTCAATTAAAAGCTGCTCATTAAATGAGCGTTTTCAACAGCTCTCTGTTTAGCAACAAACCATGGTCTATTGAGCGACCGAGACAGTAAATAAGATGTCCTAAAAACAGCCCAGAAACACCGAGAGCGAGTCCTGAATGAGAGTCAATATTAGAGCGCCGAGGAAATAGCCTTTTCCAGACACATTCATAAACACCGACAATCTGTTCTGGCTCCATTTCAGCTTTATATTAGTGCCAGAATAAACGCCACACTCTCATTTAACATCAGCCGTTTCTCTTAAACACAGTCTGAAACACGTCCTGAAGGAGTTTATTTCATTTAAAACATGCGGTCAGTCAATATGATATGAGACATACACTGTAAAAAAATATCTGCTAATGAACCGTTTCCCTATTTTGTGATTCACAAGTGTTTATTTACGGTGGTGAATTGCATTATGGGATGGTGATCTCTGCTCTGTTGACTTCTGATGTTGAAAATTCAACTCTACAGTTTAACTTTTATTGAATTTTTAGTAGTTTAAAATAATATAATGTATAAGAAATTTTATATATATATATATATATATATATATATATATATAGAGAGAGAGAGAGAGAGAGAGAGAGAGAGAGAGAGAGAGAGAGAGAGAGAGAGAGAGAGAGAGAGAGAGTCTTTAAAATAGCAGAAAATGTGCTGGCAGTTTATTACAAGGTGTTTGTACCATAATATACAACACCAACAAAGGCAATATATCACTTTACACTATTACAAATGTCAATAAAAGACATTTTACTTCAAGTTTTTCGAGGTTAAAAGTTGTTGAAAGAAAGATCAAGGTGCCATGTGGAAATTTAAAAGAGTAAATAAAAAATAAAACATGAATCACAAAATACGGAAAGCTTACAGATATTTTTGACAGCATTCAGACTCAGTGGTTCTGTGTCAGGGTTGATGCATTACAAGTAGCAAGGTAAAGTAATCAGATTACTTTTTAATCAAGTACCTTGTATTTGAACTCATTACGTTTTTATTTGCTTTTGAAATATGAAGTTACTTTATAAAAAACAATCAGTTTTCTCATCAAATGACTAACATACTGTATAGTCTCCTGGCTACATGCTGAGAGAAATCAGGAAATGTATTTATTTATTTATTTTCCATATAGTCTTGTATTAGTTTTGTTTAAACAACAGTGCATAGCGTAAAATAAAAATAAATAAATAATCATTTTAAAAAAGGCCAGGATATTACAAATGCCCAGGATATAAAACACAACAAAAGAGAGTAATAGAATGTAGAGTAATTAGAAAAGAAATCAAAGCAATCAGGAAATTTATTTATCACAGAACCATTTCTACACATTATTTCTTATTTAAACTTATTCTTATTTCAAACTACACAGTACACAATTATTTGGTTGCCTTGAATTTTTAAGGTGAATCAATGTTAACCTAATGGGTCATTTTAACTCAAATATCATTAAACGGATTTACGCTTGTATAACTTTAAAAAAGTTAGGAAACATGAGAAGTTATGATTAACTCCATTTAAAGTGAGTAAACCCATTGCTTTAAAAGTGATTAGTTAACTTTACTTAGAAAGTGAGTGAACCTGTTGTTTTAAAAGTAATAAATCGACGCGACTTTAAAATTGGGTAAATCCATTGCTTTAAAAGTGATTAATCGACTCTACTTAAAAGGGGAGTAAATTCATTGCTTTAAAAGTGATTAATCGACTCTACCTAAAAAGGGAGTAAATCCATTGCTTTTAAAAGTGATTAATCGACTCTACTTAAAGTGAGTAAACCCATTGCTTTAAAAGTGATTAATCGACTCTACTTAAAGTGAGTAAACCCATTGCTTTAAAAGTGATTAATCGACTCTACTTAAAGTGAGTAAACCCATTGCTTTAAAAGTGATTAATCGACTCTACTTACAAAGGGAGTAAACACATTGCTTTAAAAGTGATTAATCGACTCTACTTACAAAGGGAGTAAACACATTGCTTTAAAAGTGATTAATCGACTCTACTTAAAAAGGGAGTAAATCCATTGCTTTAAAAGTGATTAATCGACTCTACCTAAAAAGGGAGTAAATCCATTGCTTTTAAAAGTGATTAATCGACTCTACTTAAAGTGAGTAAACCCATTGCTTTAAAAGTGATTAATCGACTCTACCTAAAAAGGGAGTAAACCCATTGCTTTTAAAAGTGATTAATCGACTCTACTTAAAGTGAGTAAACCCATTGCTTTAAAAGTGATTAATCGACTCTACTTAAAAAGCGAGTAAACCCAATTGCTTTAAAAGCGATTAATCGACTCCATTTAAAGTGAGTAAACCCATTGCTTTAAAAGTGATTAATCGACTCTACTTAAAAAGTGAGTAAACCCATTGCTTTAAAAGTGATTAATCGACTCTACTTAAAAAGGGAGTAAACACATTGCTTTAAAAGTGATTAATCGACTCTACTTAAAGAGAGTAAACCCATTGCTTTAAAAGTGATTAATCGACTCTACTTACAGTGAGTAAACCCATTGCTTTAAAAGTGATTAATCGACTCTACTTAAAGTGAGTAAACCCATTGCTTTGAAAGTGATTAATCGACTCTACTTTAAAAGGGAGTAAACCCATTGCTTTAAAAGCGATTAATCGACTCTACTTAAAGTGAGTAAACCTATTGCTTTAAAAGTGATTAAACAACTCTACTTAAAAAGGGAGTAAACACATTGCTTTAAAATCGATTAATCGACTCTACTTAAAAAGCTAGTAAACCCATTGCTTTAAAAGCGATTAATCGACTCCACTTAAAAATCGAGTAAACCCATTGCTTTAAAAGTGATTAATCAACTTTGTTTAAAAAGGGAGTAAACCCATTGCTTTAAAAGCGATTAATCGACTTTGTTTAAAAAGGGAGTAAATACATTGCTTTAAAAGCGATTAATCGACTCTACTTAAAAAGGGAGTAAACCCATTGCTTTAAAAGCGATTAATCGACTCTACTTAAAAAGGGAGTAAATCCATTGCTTTAAAAGTGATTAATCGACTCTGTTTAAAAAGGGAGTAAACCCATTGCTTTAAAAGCGATTAATCGACTTTGTTTAAAAAGGGAGTAAACCCATCGCTTTAAAAGTGATTAATCGACTCTACTTAAAAAGGGAGTAAATACATTGCTTTAAAAGTGATTAATCGACTCTACTTAAAAAGGGAGTAAATACATTGCTTTAAAAGTGATTAATAGACTGTACTTAAAAGAAGTGAGCAAACCTGTTGCTTTAAACGTGTTTAATCAATTCAACTTGAAAAGCAAGTAAATCCGTTACTTTAAAAGTGATTAATTGACTCTACTTAAAAAAGTGAGTGTAAACCCATTGCTTTAAAGGCGATTAATCGATTCTACTTAAAAAAATGAGTAAACCCATTGCTTTAAAAGTGATTAATTGATTTGTACTTAAAAAGGAGTAAACACGTTGCTTCAAAAGCTGTTAATCGATTCTACAAAAAAGAGTGTGTAAACCCGTTGCTTTAGAAGCGATTAATCGATTCTTATTTAAAAGTGAGTAAACATGTTGCTTTAAAACAGGATAATTGGCTCTACTTTAAAAAAATGAGTAAACCTGTTGCTTTAGAAGTGATTAATTGTAAACAAATCAAGTTCCAAAAATAAAGTCAACTAATCATTTTTAAAGCAATGGGTTTACTCATTTTGGGTTTACTAATCACATTGTAGAGTGGAGTAGTTCATCACTGGTATGGTCATATTGTAACATTGTCATTTTTTCTCAAGAACTGGAGAATCAAATATGATGTAAAACTCTGTAAGATGCTACTTGGAGACATTGTGAAGAGCACAGAAAGCACTGATGTTCAGCTGATGAAGGAAAAGCTTTAAGTTGGAGTTAGCTCTGAGTTTGCTCCAGTCAAACATGTCGCATTGGTGAAGATGTGTGTGTGTTTGAACAGCTGCATTCAGAAACACACTCAGCCTTAATGAAGACATTCCCAACCACACTTCATATCAAAACGCTAAAGGAGATTCAGCTGGGTTGTGTGTGTGTGTGTGTGTGTGTGTGTGTGTGTAAGAGGCAAAATCCACTAGGGGTATTTCTGATATACTTAAAGTATGCACTTAGCCGGGTTTTTCTTTTTCCTTTATTTATTTGTTAACAAAAACATCACACTGGTAACCACCTAGCAACCACTCATAACACACAGCAGCAAGAAAAAGATAAGTAGATCTAAGTAGATCCTACATGAAAAACTGTAATGGTCATTTATAGTAAATAAACACTATAGTGTTTTTGAACCATGCAAAGAACTTGAATTGTTGTGACAATTCTGTAGTTGCTATGGTAACACAGCAACTGTAGTAATTGATCTGTACTAGTAATTCTATAGTTACTATGATAACAACAACTGTAGTAATTGATCTGTGGTAGTAATTCTATAGTCCTTATGGTAACACAACAACTATTGTAATTGGTCTGTGGTAGTAATTCTATAGTTGCTATGGTAACACAACAACTACAGTAATTGATCTGTGGTAGTAATTATATAGTTGCTATGGTAACACAACAACTATAGTAATTGGTCTGTGGTAGTAATTCTATAGTTGCTAGGGTAACACAACAACTACAGTTTTTGATCTGTGGTAGTAATTCTATAGTTGCTATGGTAACACAACAACTATAGTAATTGGTCTGTGGTAGTAATTCTATAGTTGCTAGGGTAACACAACAACTACAGTTTTTGATCTGTGGTAGTAATTCTATAGTTGCTATGGTAACACAACAACTATAGTAATTGATCTGTCGTAGTAATTCTGTAGTTGCTATGTTAACACAACTACAGTAATTGATCTGTCGTAGTAATTCTATAGTTGCTATGGTAACAACAACTACAGTAATTGATCTGGGGTAGTAATTCTATAGTTGTTATGGTAACACAACAACTATAGTAATTGATCTGTCGTAGTAATTCTATAGTTGCTATGGTAACACAACAACTATAGTAATTGATCTGTCGTAGTAATTCTATAGTTGCTAGGGTAACACAACAACTACAGTTTTTGATCTGTGGTAGTAATTCTATAGTTGCTATCGTAACAAAACAACTATAGTAATTGGTCTGTGGTAGTAATTCTATAGTTGCTATGGTAACACAACAACTACAGTAATTGATCTGTGGTAGTAATTATATAGTTGCTATGGTAACACAACAACTATAGTAATTGGTCTGTGGCAGTAATTCTATAGTTGCTAGGGTAACACAACAACTACAGTTTTTGATCTGTGGTAGTAATTCTATAGTTGCTATGGTAACACAACAACTATAGTAATTGGTCTGTGGTAGTAATTCTATAGTTGCTATGTTAACACAACAACTACAGTTTTTGATCTGTGGTAGTAATTCTATAGTTGCTATGGTAACACAACAACTATAGTAATTGATCTGTCGTAGTAATTCTGTAGTTGCTATGTTAACACAACTACAGTAATTGATCTGTCGTAGTAATTCTATAGTTGCTATGGTAACAACAACTACAGTAATTGATCTGTGGTAGTAATTCTGTAGTTGCTATGGTAACAACTACAGTAATTGATCTGTGGTAGTAATTCTGTAGTTGCTATGGTAACAACAACTACAGTATTTGATCTGTGGTAGTAATTCTACAGTTGCTATGGTAACACAACGCCTATAGCAATATAAACAAATTACCCAATACTGTAGTTTTCTAATAAAAAGGGGGGAAATGTACCCGTATTTTTATATATTTTAATGTTGCACTGCATTTTGTTGTGTTTCCGGGTTAACAGAAATATTTTGTCCACAAAATCAGAGTGTGGTGGTGTAATCAGGTTTGGAGGCAAGCAGTTAGATCCAATCAGATACAGTTTATTAGATTTTTAATACATTTTTAATCTACTTGTTATAGCTGTTCTGTGTTTTTGAAAATTATTTCAAAATTTTATTTCAGGGTAGTCAAGGTGGCGCAGTGGGTAGCACGATTGTCTCACAGCAAGAAGGTCGCTGTTTCAAGCCTCAGCTTGGTCAGTTGGCATTTCTGTGTGGAGTTTGCATGTTCTCCCCGTGTTGGCGTGGGTTTCCTCTGGGTGCTCCGGTTTCCCCCACAAGTCCAAACACATGCGCTATAGGGGAATTGAATAAACGAAATTGTCCGTAGTGCATGAGTGTGTGAAAGTGAGAGTGTGTGGGTGTTTCCCAGTGATGGGTTGCAGCTGGAAACATCCAGTGTGTAAAACATATGATGGATAAGTTGGCTGTTCATTCTTCTCTGGCAACCACTAATTAATAAAGGGACTAAACCGAAAAGAGATGTTATTTCAGTCTATAACCCAGCAGAAAAAGTGAACGCATTAACCTTTAAAATGATTTGGAATATAGTAATTAAGCCACTGTTAATTTCGTGTAATTTAGAATGATTTATTTTTTGTTTTAAAATGTATTAATACTTTTTATTTTACTGTAATTACAAGTATTTTTTGCTAGTAATTAATTATTTGGGTTTATATCAATTCATGTTTCACATTAATTATTTTACTGATTACTGTTTGAAGAGCTGTAATAGAGGTTTGGAAACGTTCCATTTTGCTATATATTAAGATATAAACTTGAATCTTTTTGTTCAGCTTATCAAACGTCGAATTGTGAATATTGTCAGAATATGGCACCTGTGTTTTAAACGTGACTTCCTTTATTTTAAGCATCACTGTTTGCCAACATACGAAAGTTCAAGGTGTGCGCGAGATGGGGGAGTTTATATATATAAATATATATATAGGTCAAAGTCAGCTGTATTGTCAATTCAACATGCACA